>NW_007252907.1:526330-528777 GCF_000164805.1 Carlito syrichta | reverse complement strand
TTTTTTGATTTATTGTAGAGATGAGGTCTCACCAAGTTGCCCAGGCCGGTCTCAAACCCACGGACTCAGGCAATCCACTCACCTCAGCCTCCCAATGCTCTGGGATTACAGGCTGAGCCACCGAGCCCAGCCAAGATGAACTTTCATGTCAGTGTGATTCAGGGGTGTATCAGGAACTTAGGATTCTTTGGTTCACGACATAACATCGACAACTCTTGTCTTGGCAAAATGCAGAAGTCCAGGGTTCTTGTGACAGGACTTGTGCTGATAGAAATTCATAGAAATATTTTTTCGGCATGTTCTTCTTGGGACCGTAGATAGAGTTCATCTACAGAGTGTCCTGGGAGTGACGCGATCCTGCCCCATACATGGAAAGTAAGAGACTGTAGCGAGGGCAGCCAGTGCCGTCACATGATACAAGACCGTAGTGTTTCATAATAAGGGGGAGGCACCCTGACATGTGTTGACAGGTCTTGATGTGAGCCGAGAGAATTCTCTGAGGAACAGACAGATTCTTTTGTGCTTGTTAGAGAGATGGAAGAAAACAAGCAAGAGATAGCGCTGTATCCTGGAGGCAGAAAATGTAGAATTGATGACGGCAGAAATAATAGAACATACATCTTAGACTCTGTTTTAGAAGGATTGAGAAAATATAATTAGGAAATTGCAAAGAAAAAGTAGAAAATATTTCGAAAAGGATGGTAAATAAAAGAAAGTATGTGTGACAGGATTTTTCTCTTCTAAAAAATACACGCCAGGCACAGTGGCTTAAGCCTGTAATCCCAGTGCTTTGGGAGGCTGAGGCGAGAGAATTGCCTGAGCCCAGAGATTTGAGACCAGCCTGGGCAAGTTGGTGAGCCCTCATCTCTACAATAAATCAAAAATTAGCCGGGCATGGTGGTGTGTGCCTGTCGTTCTGGCTACTTGGGAGGCTGAGGTGGAAGGATCGTCTAAGCCCAGCAGGTCGGCACACTGGGGTGGCCGGGAGCGTGCCACTGCACTCCAGCCTGGGTGATGGAGTGAGACTCCAACTCAAAAAAAAAAAAGTATGAAGGCCTTAGGGAGACACAGCAAGTCATTTTTATCTGTGTATATTTTTAAATTTAGGAGTTAAACTGATAACCACATACCTGCAAGCCCATCCCCTAAATTGGAAAAGAACCTGTGATCTTTGATCAGGGACTAAGCACGATCACTTGGAAACAGACTGGAGAGAGAGATTTACAGAAAGGCAGCCAGGCCCGACCAGCACGATCAGTCTCTTGGAGGCAGTGGCATGAGCCCACTGGGTGAAGCAGTGGCTGCAATGCACTTGGCCTTCGAGTGAGCCAGTGTGGCTTTGCCAGTAAAATACCTAGTTGGGTGTTAGATTGCCTGACAACTGGCAGGAGGCAGGGAGTGGCTGCCCACCAGGCCAGAGTGCGGGGCCGGATGCCACCCAGAGCCACAGGGGCCACGTTGGGGCTGTCCCAGGAGGGATGAGAAATGGGCATTTGTGAATACGGAGAACACCAGCAAGGCCAGAAGATGAAGGAAATGGGAAACGTGTGCTGATGAAAGATTGCAGGCGCCTGCTCATGGAAGCAAGATACCTGGGTCCAGACCGGGGCATTGGCACTGGCTGGTGGCAGAGTTCCTGTATACGGAAGACTCTGCTTCTCAAATTGCACCCTGGTAGCCGTCACTAAAAGCCACCAAGAGACAGGCCCATTCAGGGGTGCGTTTGTGAGCCACACCAGTCACCCCAGACCACCTCCGTGCTTCTCTGGTCACAGCGTTAAGAGCATTCGTCTTTGTGTGCAACCGTCACCGCCATCCACCTCCGGGACTTTTCATCATCCCTGCTAGATCAATCCCATTCAGCACTCAACTCCTTACTCCCCTGCCCCCGGGCCCGGCACCCCCCGTTCTGCTTTCTGCCTCCCTGAGTGACTCTTCTGGGGGCCTTGTAAATAGAATCACACAGTTTGTGCGCGCGCGTGTGTGCATATGCATAGGGCTAGTTTCTCTTAGCATAATGTATTCAGGGACCATCCATGTTGTAGCATATGTCAGGATTCCATTCCTTTTTGAGAAGCTTTGTACGTTTTCAAAAATAGTTTCTCCACACCATTAGGCCTTTTCTTTGTGGCCCGTGGCATGCTGGTGGAGGACCACGGGGCCTGTGCCGACTGGGCGTGTGAGGCACAGAAAGGGCGTTCAGCCCCTTCCAGGCAGCTTGTGGTCAGATGGGGATGCAGGTGGCCATGACAGGAGGTCGGCCGTGGGGGTGTCCTAGGAGTGTGCGTGGAAGTCTCTAGAGTTTCGCTAGTGTGAAGTCACCCGGACATGGGCTAGAGAGTGCACAGGGAGGACCAGAGCCGGGCATGAGGGTTGATGCATGTGGACTGTGCGTTGAGTCCAGAGCTGCTCCAAGGCCCTGCTGGGGTGGAGACAGCGAATCAAGT
>NW_007252907.1:524452-526310 GCF_000164805.1 Carlito syrichta | reverse complement strand
GCCTCCCTGTGTTCCTCACAGGGTGGGCCCAGCCTTCTTTCCGTTCTCCATCACTCACTCCATTCGGACCCCAGGTAAATGTGTCAGCCCCGAGGAACACATCCACGTTTCCTGCTTTCTTCCTTCGGTTCCATCACCAGCCATCACTCCCGTGTTTATCTTTTGCCATTGTGATGAAAGGTCTGTATCATCACCTGCCAGCTATAGAGCACCTGCAAAATTCTGCCAGCTAGAATGCCCTGCTCCTCCGTCCTGAGAGAGTGTGTGGCTGAGTTCTCCCTCTGGGTTCTGGCTCTTCTGACCTGGTGACATGGCTGAGCTGCACTCAGAATAATGGGCCCTTTTGGGATTCTGGCCTTAAGTGGTGATCAGAAAGTTGTCCATTTGACAGTCTCTAGGCGTATGTGGGGAAAGAAAGCTTTATACAGATATTGGGGGGGGGGGGCATTTGTTTTGTATCATCTTTGTTTTGTTGTTTCTGTCAGCTTTGTTTCCCCATGCCTGCATTTCATAGGTAAAGCACATTTCTGCTTTGTGGAAGGGTCACCTCTTTGGGGGCATTATCTGTGCTGATTGGATTCTTGCTATGACTCAATGTGACCTCACCCAGGACAGCTGTGTGTGTACATTTGTCCCTAACAGAATGAGGCCTTCACTCATGTGTTTTGGCAATACTGTTTTACTCAAGAATAAGCCATGAAAAATAGAATACACTTCAGATGACCTGTGTACCTGAAGTACATCGTACGCAGTTTATTGTGTATTTTTTACAGTGGGGTGAAATGATTCTGTTTGTAGTTCTAATCCTTCTAAGACCGGTTTTAGAGTGAGACGTTGCCCCGAAACCGTGTTTCCCAGCGCAGATGAAGTCACACGTCTCTCCTCTGGGCCGTGCTCCTCCTGGTGGAGCTCTGGGATGGTGTCAGGGTCACCCCGTCTCCGATTCCATGTTGTGCTCTTGGTCGAACTTCGGAATGTTCTCTGATCCCGTGTTGTGCTCTTGTGGAGCTCTGGGATGTTGCCTGGCCTCGCCCCATTTCTGATGCCGAGAGTTACCTTCCTTGGTAGCTTTGGTCCGGCACCTCCTTTTCTGGAGCTGGTGCCATTGCTGTCTGCTCTCTTTGATCACGCGGCTCCTCCCTCTCGCTCCACAGACATTCTCTGCCATTTCCCTTCGCGCCGCGTCTCCCTGTCCTGTTCTTGGTGTGCTTGTATGACTTTCAAGCAATGTTCACTTGGCCCAGACCCTCCCGAGACGCTGCTGGGCCACCCCCGACCACACACTTCTCTTCCCCTATGGATGTTCGGGTGCCTGTGACCTCCACGCCCAAGCCCTGGTTCCTAGAGGGGCCTAGTCCCAACAGTGGGCTCCCCCGTCCAGCCCTAAGAGGAGGCCTCGCTGGTACGGCCGGTCACGTGCTCTGGAGAGAGGAGGGATGCTCGTTGGCTGGAGCCTGGTAGATGGCCTGGTGTCCCAGTTCTCTGGCAGGTGTTTGTGTTACTATCCCAATTCTTACGAATGGGAAAGGGTCTTTGGAGGAGATCTCTGCCCAGGTTTATCTTGTTACCATCCCTGGCCCGCTTTCCACAGCCCTTACCTTCATACAGTGATGGCATTGATTTAACTGGGATTCTTAGACCCGTCGGACTATAAAAACAGTGGGGAAAAGGTGTGGAAACATGTAAGAAAACGCCCTGTCATTCACCAGGAGTGGAGTTTTCTAGTTCATTGAAAACTACCATGTATTTAATTTAGGATTACCTGTTTTTATGTTTCAAACATCTCAACACAGTACAAGGTACTCAATGCCAAAAGCAAAGGTAAGATGAACTTTCTTTTTTTTTTTTTTTTTTTTTT
>NW_007252907.1:507675-524432 GCF_000164805.1 Carlito syrichta | reverse complement strand
TTTTTTGATTTATTGTAGAGATGAGGTCTCACCAAGTTGCCCAGGCCGGTCTCAAACCCACGGACTCAGGCAATCCACTCACCTCAGCCTCCCAATGCTCTGGGATTACAGGCTGAGCCACCGAGCCCAGCCAAGATGAACTTTCATGTCAGTGTGATTCAGGGGTGTATCAGGAACTTAGGATTCTTTGGTTCACGACATAACATCGACAACTCTTGTCTTGGCAAAATGCAGAAGTCCAGGGTTCTTGTGACAGGACTTGTGCTGATAGAAATTCATAGAAATATTTTTTCGGCATGTTCTTCTTGGGACCGTAGATAGAGTTCATCTACAGAGTGTCCTGGGAGTGACGCGATCCTGCCCCATACATGGAAAGTAAGAGACTGTAGCGAGGGCAGCCAGTGCCGTCACATGATACAAGACCGTAGTGTTTCATAATAAGGGGGAGGCACCCTGACATGTGTTGACAGGTCTTGATGTGAGCCGAGAGAATTCTCTGAGGAACAGACAGATTCTTTTGTGCTTGTTAGAGAGATGGAAGAAAACAAGCAAGAGATAGCGCTGTATCCTGGAGGCAGAAAATGTAGAATTGATGACGGCAGAAATAATAGAACATACATCTTAGACTCTGTTTTAGAAGGATTGAGAAAATATAATTAGGAAATTGCAAAGAAAAAGTAGTGCGTTGAGTCCAGAGCTGCTCCAAGGCCCTGCTGGGGTGGAGACAGCGAATCAAGTGAAGGGGACACGACGTGCCGCCTCTACAGCTGTGTGCCTGTCTGCCTGCTGGGCTGCAAGTGCCCGCTCGGCCAAGCCCCTTCCGGACCTGAAGTGTTGGCCAGTGTGCCCAGCTCAACCCTCCAAGTCCATGTGAGAAATCCCTGGGCTGGCATTGCCCAAGGCTTGAGCCTAGGCTTGGAGCTGGGTGGGGTCTCATGGTGTCTGCTACGGCTGCACCTGGGAGTCTTCATGCGACCAAGCCTGTGTCACAGTTTCCATTATGCACATGGTTTCTCCTTCCACCCCCCAGAGGTTTATAAAATTCAGCCATGAAAATTTGTTCCCACTGGGAACTTGGCAGGGAGATTATGTTCTTAGCTTAGCAGCAGCAGTTCAAAAAATTTTTTTGACAAAATTGGTTTAGTGCATTTTATAAAATGCATATATTAATCTAATTCACTTCAATTTTTTTCAAGACATATTTTTATTCCATTTCCCCTTCAAGGCAGCTCTCAGAGAATGCATCGCGTGAGAGAGCTACTCTAAATATGTTTTGAGTTGCTTGCACACACATTTTTTATTTCCAGCATTGTAAAGCTTTGCTTAAATTTTTAACTTGCCCCAAGTGGCAGCTACATCATTGCTTTTTACGTGGAGTTTTAGCACGTTGACGTTAGACTCGAAGACTCTCGTCTGGGGTTCATCCTCTGGATAAATCCACGATGAACTTATTTGCTTTGTGTCTAAAGATGTCAGAGAAGGGATTCCACAAACTTAACTGTCATTCTACAGTTTGCCAGGTCCCATGATCAGGACATTCTTTGGCTGTGACCTGAGTCCATTTCCTGGTTGGAGGTGTCCAGCCACTGCCAGCCCATCTTCTCCTCCTGAAAGTGCCCAGCCCTGCCTCCTCTCGCCTAAGCCATGTGGTCCTGACGGGAGCTGACATTTGGGGTTGCACTTGCAACCCCAAGAGCCTTCCACTTACGGTCTTACGACACTGCTCGTGTGACTTCTTTCTGTCCGAGCCTGTAGATGAGAACACTGAGGCCGAGAGGGCTCACGGCCCAAGGCTAAGCTGTTCTCGCTGACCTACAGGCTGTGTCAACCCAGGCCAGGTCTTCTCCCCCGGCGCCCTGCCTCCTCCCTCCTTCTGTGCTTGGTGGAGTCCCCGGCCTTGTGTATGGTCGACGAATGTCCACATCGGAGTTAGCGGAACCCTCCGTGGAAGTGGCAAGCATCTTCCGTGCCGTGTTTTTGCTTGAGGCTAATCTGGCCTTGTGCCCAAGGAACGAGGGACTGGTGGGCAGCACGAGCCTTTGTGGAGATGTGTTTGTTTTTTTCTTTTGAGTCGGAGTCTCACTCTGTCGCCCAGACTGGAGTGCAGCGGCCGCTCCCGGCCACCGCAGCCTCGACCTGCCGGGCTCTGGCAATCCTTCCGCCTCAGCCTTCTGAGTAGCTGGAACTACAGGCGCGCGCTACCACGCCCAGCTCATTTTTTGATTTATTGCAGAGATGAGGTCTCGCCAAGTTGCCCAGGCGGGTCTCAAACCCGCGGGCTCATGCGATCCACTCCCCTCAGCCTCCCAAAGGTGCGGGATTACAGGCTGAGCCACCGAGCCCGGCTGAGATGTGTTTTTATGGTATCGTGGTCTGGGACTCGGGCTGTGGTCTTTCTGAGAAGACGCAGAGTCTGTCTTTTATGGAATGGAGATTTGATGGAAGGACCAAACTCTGATGGCTTCAGAAGCTTGGGGCCAGATGTGCAGTCTGCTCTGGATGTCACTTTTAAGCCTAATATTTTTCACTTTCGGTCAAGAGGGCATCCCTGGAGACTGTAAACCTATTTTCTGACTTTGAGAACCAAGTGAAAGTAAAAACCCCAAGTGACCTTTGTGACTGAATACCCACTGTAGCATCAAACAGAGAAAGGTATTAACATCTATTAGTTGGCTGGGCGTGGTGGCTCAAGCCTATAATCCCAGCACTTAGGGAGGCCAACGCGAGAGGATTGCCTGAGCTCATGGGTTCAAGACCAGTCTGGGCAACATGGTGAAGAGTCGTCTCTACAATAAATCAAAAATTAGCCAGGCGTGGTAGTGCTCGCCTGTAGTTCCGGCTGCTTGGAAGGCTGAGGCAGAAGGATCACCTGAACCCAGCAGGTCAAGGCTGCGGGTGACAGTGAGACTCCAACTCAGAGAAACATAGTCATCTTTTAGCTATCTGTTGCTGTGTGACCAGTGACCCCCGGACTTAGGGCTTGAAGCGATAACGAGCACACGTGATCTCACAGTCTCCACGGCTGAGGGGTGGCAGAGCATCTTTCTGGTCCTTCCGATGCGTGGTGGGCTGGAGAACCCGCCGCAGTTGGGTGGTGACTTTTCCGCTCCCTGTTGGCTGGCCCTTCTGGGCGTTCAGGACGAGGCCTCAGTTCCTTACCCCACGGTCCTCTTCATGGGGATGAGCGTGTCCTCACAGCGTGGCCACTGGGTTTCTAGAGGGAGTGACCCGAGTATGGTGGGAGCCATGCGCCTTTCACAGTTTGGCTTCAGAAATCACCAACATCGTGTCGTAGCGTTTTGTTGGTCATGCAGGTCATCCCTGTGCGTGGTGGGAGGAGATTCCACAAGAGTGGGTACACCAGGAGGCAAGGCTGCAGGGCCATCTAGGAGGTGGCTACCATCGTTTCCGCCTTTGACTGGAAAAAGCACGAGAGGAGTAGGGGAGAGAAATCACACTGGAAACATAGGGGAGGGTAAAAAGAAAGTGGCATGAAACGGTCACTGCCCTCTGGCTTCCTGCTGCACACCCCGGTTCTCGTGGGGAGACCAGGCAGCATGGAGGCGCAGAGTTGGGGCATGTTGGCCATCAAGGCTTCTGCAGCTTTTAGGTGACAACCACACCTGTCCCCACTGCTGTCTGAGTTGAGAGCCAAGGAGACACAAAGATGTCAGGCAGGCGGAAATGAGAGGGGACGGACCTTCGGGCCATGGTCCTCCCCGCCACATCTGGACCTTGGGACCACCTTCCCAAGGGAGGACTTGGGTGTGGAAGGCAGAGGAACTTCCTCACCCACGTGAGACCCTCCATGTAAGGGACACAGAGACAGACTGCCAGACTCCCCTCCAGGAGGCAGGCCAACCCCCGACCCCTGACCCCTGACCCCAGCATAAAGGCAGAGCCTGTAGCAGATGGTTCAGAGGGGGCGGGACCCACTGCTCAGCTGCTTCTCCCAGTTTCAGCAACCCGATAAATCCACTTCTTTCTTGGGGAAGGCAGGGGACAGAAAAGAAAATGGAGTGAGAAACGGTTTCCTCCTTCTTTGTGGCCAGGAGGTGAACACTGGGGGGCAAGGATGGCTTGCTCTCCTATGACGGTCACTCAGATGAGCCAGGCTGGGCCTTTGGTCGTGGGTGGACGTGCTTATCTAAACCGTTTGTCGCTACCATCTCTGCTAAACGGAAAATAGCTGTGCTGTGTGTTGTTTCACAGACAGTTACCCACAGACTCGCCCTGCTCCCTGTTCTGTTGACACTGAAGACTTGTGGGCTGACAGAGTGCTGCCCCCATCCCCGCCTTGAAGGCCTTAAGTGAATCTCTCTCTTGTGCAGGCACAGGGTGGTGGTTTCCTATCCTCCCCAGAGCGAGGCAGAGCTCGAACTCAAGGAAGGGGACATCGTGTTTGTTCACAAGAAGCGCGAGGACGGCTGGTTCAAAGGCACGTTGCAGCGCAACGGGAAGACTGGCCTCTTCCCAGGGAGCTTCGTGGAGAACATCTGAGGAGACTGACCGGAAGGCGTGACATCACACCTCAGCACAGAGCACAGGCAGGCTAGCCAGAGGGCCCATCTGTGGACTTCCGTGGCCAGGAGACGGCAGATGGCGTGTGGCCCCGAAGCCCACGTGGCATGTCACGGCAACGTGGAGGAGGCACCCGCCCTCCACTCAGGAGTGAGAGGTGTGCCTTGTACTGTCTGACTACCATACAGAGAAACCTTTTTTCTTTTTAAAGAGATCTAACTAAAACGGACAGTTGTTTACAAGGCTTAACTAATTTATTTGCTTTTTTAGACTTGAACTTTTCTTACAGTAGAAAAATTCTTTGGATTATGATTCTAAGAAATTATTAATTTATGAAATGGTAGCTAAGGAGAAGCTGGGCCGACTCCTGTTGAGAGCAAGAGAGTCTTTTCGACGTAGAATGCATCCCTCCCTCTGCCCTGTGGTGTCCAGGAGCTCTGTTTTGCTTCTTTAAGGCAGAAATGCCAGGTCTCTGGTTGGGTCCTCTCCTCCGGGAAACTGCACGTGCACCTGAGTCAGTCTCGACAGGACCCGGGGTGACTGAGGGACCGAGGCAGAGACGGAGGCGAGAGGCCGGCACCGTCTCTCTGGTGTGGTCGGGAGTCGCCCTGGAGGCCCCGTCCTCAGTGTGATGCTGTGGGGTTCAGCTTTCCTAGAATGAAGTTGTGGCGTGACAGGGAAGAATAAAGCACAACCCGTGAGGAGAGTGTTCAGAGCAGTGTTTAGTTTACGGCAGAAGCAGCTCAGCTTGCTCGTGGGGAACAGAGACAGCTGAAGCTGCGCTAGCCGTCGAGGTGGCTGTGACGGGCCGTTCCATCCCCCAGTGGCCCGCGTGCCGGGACAGTCAGACCCTGGTGGGGCAGGGCTTTGAGGAGCACTGTGAGGCTCACGTGGGTCTTGTGTTCTGCCCCTGTCCCGCGTGTCCCTGGAATCCCATGGAGCTGGAGATCGCGTGGTGCGTGTCGCTGTGTTTCCTGGGTGTGCGGCAGCACCAGCCCTGCAGGAAGGTGGGCACAAGCATTCTCTGCCTCTCCCAGAGCCACTGCTGTCACAGTGTGAGGGTGCTCGCTCCGCTGCCACGGCGCCCGCAGCCCCTGCTGGGTCACTTGGAGAGCAGAGGTGTCCAGGCATCCCCAGGACTGCCCGGTTGCAGCTCTGCAGGGCTGAGGGGAGCGAGCCCACACCTTACCGTCGTGGCAGGGCCAGCGGAGCCCCTCTTTTGAGGTCCACTCTTCGATGTCACGACAGTGCTCTGTGGTCATGGGTCGGATGGGCCTGAAGACACCAGGCGGGAATGCAGTCTCCTGGGGAATGAGACCGGGACCACCGCGCTCTCGTGGGAAAGACAGAAATAAACCTTTCTTCTTTTTTTTTTTAAACTGAGAAATAGAAACATGAACCAAAAAGTCTTGCAATGGCGAGAGATGGGTCTCATGGTCTTAAAAAGATATATGATGTGGTTACAAATGAAATCATTCCTAAATTAACCTTTTTTAAAAAATAAAATACTGTATATTATGTTCTATGTGTTGAATTTTTAAAAAAAATACTTGGATATTCATGTAATATATAAAGACTTGGTGAAATGAACTTTAGTTGGAAAAAAAAGCTGGCATCAGCTTTCATCTGTGTAAGTTGACACCAATGTGTCATAATATTCTTTATTTTGGGAAATTAGTGTATTTTATAAAAATTTTAAAAAGTAAAAAGACTACTACAGGTTAAGATAATTTTTTTATCTGTCTTTAAGCTCCACATTTTAAGCAATGTGATCGAAGTACTTCTGTTAGTAGTTTCCTGGTATAAAGTTGGCTACAATTTCATCTGTTAATAGATCACTAGGTAATATAATGTATGGGTTTTCTGTTGTTTTTTTGGAGGCAGTAGATGGAGATTTTGTAACAAGGGCTTGTTACACCGTGATATGGCAATGATGAAGTTGCAATTTCTCATTCCTCTTCCTGTCAGTAACTTGAAGACTGAATAAAAGATTTCAGAATTAAACATTGATGTTCAGCCTTTGCGTGTCCTTGTGTCAGTCTTTCAGATTTGGGGTTGTTTATAAAACTGGAACAGCTTCGACCTCATTTTTTACTTCGTTTATTTGCATATGCCTCCAACAGAAGATGTCTGCAAGGGTCGGTTTGGGGATTGTGATACACTTTACTCCAGCAAAGTTATTCGTTTAGTTCTCTGAGAAACTGAAAATCGCAAGAGTCTGTGAGATCTCACAAGGTACGGTGAAGCTCTCCTGCCCCCTCCCTTCTCGGGGTCACTGAAATAGTGAGTGACTTCCAGTGAGCACAGGAAGTCATCTCAGCCGTGGAGGGAACCCCCGACCCAGCTCCCGCCGTGCCACCCCAGGGTCTCCATGCCACGTGACCAGGGCAGACTCTGGAGATTCCCCTGATTTTTCAGTCTTCTGGGAAACGAGAGGACCGTGTGAGTCATGCTGACATTTTGGTTTTGTCAGGTTGCTTACCAGAATCAAAACCCAGGAATTCCAGGTTGCGTCTGGCTTTGCCATCAGTGACCTACCTCGGCGTTCACCGGCAAGTCAGTCACAGCTTGGCTCCTTCCCGCTGTGCTGTCTGGGTGAGGTGAGGCCCCATGGAGACGGTGTCACTGTTTGGAAAAGCGCTGCTCTCGCGTGTGGCATTAATTTCATCTCTTGTCTCAGACACCTGCCCTCACTCCCTTGGAGTGTGTGTGTGATGTCCAGCCTTTCTGGGTCTCGTTGGATGTAGAAGGAACAAATAAAGGAGGAGTTTCCAACCGCTGTGCGTTTGACTTTCCGATCCTATGAGAGCAGGGCCATGTTGTCATACCTCCAGAAGGCCAGGGGAGCCTCAACCCCGATGACTTGAGAATTTGGGTTTAGACAGTGCTTGACTAAGTCAAACAGCAATTTGTGTATATCCATGTGAAATTGTTTACAGTGTGCTTGGACCCAATTTTGTCTTTATCCATGTAGAACCCTATTGAAGTTACTTCTTTCCAAGGAAAAGAATTTGCCAGCCCACCAAAATAAAGAAGGGGCTATCTCTAAGAGAGGAGCCCGTGTCCAGGCATAGAAAAGGGGAGCACCCCTGTAATTCCTGGTTCTGGGCTGCCGGGGCTGTGCTGGGGACTGTGCTCTACCCCTAGGTTTACAAATGAGCACTTCTTTGTGTGTGTGTGTGTGTGTGTGTGTGTGTGTGTGTGTATTTTCTACTAGTAACTTTCTGACTTGGCTATTTAGAGTTCCATTTCAGGAACAGCTCCTAGATCCGACTCAGTGCAGATTCTTCTCGTACCGCAATGATCCAGATGCTATAGCCATGCAAGGGGACCTGCGGTTGGCATTGACCTTGGGGCCACCGTTCCATGCTGTTATTAAAAAGTCGGACTACTGTAACGGTATACGTGTCCAAAGATAACGGAGTTATCACTGCCTCCCATCAGTGAGCTGGCTGCCAGCCCCAGTACTTATAACCCTAGATGAGAAGCTTAGTTTCAAGAGGTCTTTGACCTTGTAGTTGAATCTTTCAAGGCCTGAATCCTTGTGAAAAGTACTAGCGGAGCTAGTGGAAACTCTGAGAGATTTCGGCATGAGGAGGTCTTCCTAAATATGACTCAAAATCCAGAAGCTATGTAAAAAAGAAAACATTGAACACCATAATCAAAGTCCAAAGAATAACAGAAAAAAGTTATCTGTACTTCCTGAGGCAGGCAAAGAGAAAAGTTCCCTTACATGTAAAAAGGTCTTCAAATAAGAACAAAAGCCCAAAAGTAAAATTGATCAAGGATTTGCGACAGAAATTGCCAGTAGTCTCCCAATAATGTAATCGTGCTCTTATTAACTGATATTTGGGCAATGTGCTCAGTTACAAATTTCATATTCCAGTCTCCCTTAAGGTTAGAAGCAGTATGTTGTGAATAGGTTTTTGCTAGATACAAGCTAAGTGTTCAGGGGAACTTCTGGTAAGGCTTCTTAAAAGGGGGAGGCACACATCTATGGTGCAGACAGGGATGGCTGGTGCTCCCGCAGCTATCTTGAGCCATGTTTTGTATTCTTTTGTGAGATGGTCAGTCAAGTATAGCCATACAAGGTTGGCCCCAAGGTCAATGCCAGAGAAGCTCCGGGAAAACAAGGCTGATCACAGGTCCCAGAGACAGGAGGCACAACACCCCATGCAAGGCCACAGGGAAAGAGCCCAGGGCAACCCAGACACAGCCGGCGGGAGTCCAGGCAAAGTTCAGGCTAGGCCTTTAGAACGGTTTCTGAGGAAAGGCAAAGCAGGATTGGGGGGCAGTTTAGGATTGGCTGGTGTGACTAATTCCGCAGGCTTTGGGCTCTAGCGGGGGTCTCTAGGTCTCCAGTCCTGGCTTTGGGATGGTTAAGGTAGAGGAACGTTGTCTCCTAGGGTAGGGCCCTGGAGGAGGCCTGGCTCTGGGTGGGCCTACCCTAGGAGACAACCAAAATTAAGGGCTGCTCCCCAGCTGGGCCCCTCATTGTCCCAAAGAACCAGCTGGCTTCTGAAGGAACAGTCTCTCGCTGGACAGAAAGTTATTTTCGTGTGTGTGTGTGTGTGTGTGTGTGTGTTTGTTTTTTTGAGTTGGAGTCTCGCACTCACAGCCACCCCAGCGTCCTGCTGGGCTCCAGCGATCCTTCCACCTCAGCCTTCCAAGTGGCTGGAACTATCGGCGCGTGCTACCACGCCCAGCTCATTTTTTGATTGATTGTAGAGACGAGGTCTTGCCAAGTTGCCCAGGCTGCTCTCGAACCCCTGGGCTCAGGCAATCCTCTCGCCTCAGCCTCCCAAAGTGTTTTTTGTTTTTTAAGACAATGTGGTAGTATAACGTACAGAAAATATAAAAATATCCTGCAATATGAGCCATAGGTGGCCTTTGAGTCGGAGGATATGTACTGATGTGGTGGGGGAAGGAGGGGCCAAGACCCTGACCCACATGAATTCTTCGTGCCAGCCAGAATCACAGCTCCAGACATGGCTCATGTGAGAGGAAACCCATGAGTTGAAGCTGCTGTGATCTTTTCTCTTAGCACAACCGCACTGACGGGACCAGTGGAAACTGACCGTTCATCCAAAAAGAAATTCAGGGCCAGGATCAGTGGCTCAGCCTGTCATCCCAACACTTTGGGAGGCCAAGGCGAGCGGATTGCCTGAGCCAGCGGGTTCGAGACCAGCCTGGGCAACTTGGTGAGCCCTTGTCTCTACAATAAATTAAAAATTTAGCCGGGCATGGTAGTGTGAGTCTGTAGTTTTGGCTACTTGGAGGGCTGAGGTGGTAGGATCGTCAGAGCCCAGCAGGTCGACACTGGGGTGTCCATGAGTGTGCCACTGCACTCCAGCCTGGGCAAAGGAGTGAGACTCCAACTCAAAAAAAAAATTCAGACACACTAAAGGATATGCCACCTTACTCCTAACACAAATGCACATTAACAACAGTGAAATATTTATCACCTACAATGCAGTAATTCAATAAATTTGAAATCATTATTTTAGCAGAGTGAAGGGCATGCTGTCTTTTATTGATGACAGTGTAATTTGAGAAAATGTATAGGGAAAGCAGCATAGAAAATGTCAAAGTTACAAGTGCTTTTACCTTTCTGCTTTTAAGAATTTGCCTTCCAACTGTACTTACTATGAAGTGTAAAATGTTAGGACCATATTCGTTGCAGTATTGTTTACAATAGCAAAACATCAGAAAAAACCAAAATGTCCACCAATATGGGACTAGTTAAATGAATTGTAGCAATTCTGTGCAGCCAACCACTGCTCTGACCATTTAAAAAACAGCAACATGGAAATTATTTACATGAATATGGAAACATCCTTGAGATATACATAGTTGAACAAAAAGATCAGGTAGAGTCTGCTACCATTTAATTTAATGAAAAGTCATGATGGGAAAGGATATGGATAACACACCTCAGCTTGTCCGTGAATACAGTATTTCTGGAAGAATTGCAAGAAGCTGGGGTGGTGGTGGCCTTATGTGATTGACTAAGTGAATTAAAGTTTCATCAGAAAGAGATGCATCAGACTCCAGCCCCCAGCCTTCTTTGGAAGCCATGCATTTAGAAGGGAGAGAGGGAGGGAAGGAGAGAGCAATTAACATTTTTCTAGGAAATAAGAGCTTCAGAATTAAATTAGAAAGCAAGAGATAGCCACAATGGTGAGAGTGATTAATCATTTCACACTCGAATTCAAGAACAACAGAAGAACCACATCATTTAGTAAGAGTCACACCACATATCTACTCTTTGAGTGTTCAGGGCGCATTATCCTTAAGAGTCCAGGATAGGCTGGGCTCGGTGGCTCAGCATGTCATCCCAGCACTTTGGGAGGCCGAGATAAGTGGATTGCCTGAGCACGCAGGTTCGAGACCAGCCTGGGTAATTTGGTGGGACCTCATCTCTATAATAAGTCAAAAATTAGCTGGGCGTGGTAGCACGCACCTGTAGTTCTGGCTACTTGGAAGGCCGAGGCAGAAGGATCACCAGAGCCCAGCAGGTCAATGTTGGGGTGGCCGTGAGCGTGCCATTGTACTCCAGCCTGAGCAACGGTGTGAGACTCCAACTTAAAAAAAAAAAAAAGAGCCCGGGATATCCCCAAGGTGGACCTTCCTCAGAGGATTGATTTCTGCTTCTACACCATGACCTCGAGAAAGTGAAAGCCAACTGACTTGTGGTGCAATAAAGTCCATGAATAAAACCTTGCAGTAGAAACTAGACATGTGTCCAGATGAATAACAAGGTTCTTCTGGAGCCTCTGCATGTATACCCAGTTGCAGAACCTCTGAGAGACCCCTTCCATGGCAGGAAACGAAGGAAAAGTCCGTTAAAGGGGAGCCTTACAGTACAGGCATCCACAGGGGTCTCAACTGAGGACAGATCTGAGGCAAGGCAGGACTTCTGCTGGCGGCTGGCCCTGGTGTGGAAACCACCACTTAGCAGTTCTAGTCGCCCATGTTTCCCAGCCATCCAGGGCTGCAGACTTGGATGATCAACATGCAACTCACCAGCAGAAGCAAGGGTTGCCCACTCAGCACTTCTGAGCCCAGAGACCTCCCCCTCACCTGTGGGTTCCTGTGGAACAAAGTGGCCTTTTAACCTGATGCCACCACCCTCAGTGGAGCTTCTGTAGACAAGAAACCAACCAACACACAAGCAAAATCAAGACTTCTCTCACAGCAGAAAGGGAGCAAGTAGGGTGTGAGTGAGGTCTCGGGTCCTTGCCAGCGTGTGGCTCTACGCATTCCAGCTCTTTCTGCAGATTCCCAAGTCATACATCCAGCTGGCCATAAGTCACCACACCTAATGAACAGCTCCAGGAGTCCAGTGGCATTTGAGAAATTACATTTGAGGGCTATGTGCATGATTGGGCACTCTGAACATGTAAATGTTAGCACAGGAGAGCAACTTTCTTGGGATTTATTCTCTAGAGCAGCACCATCCAATGGAACCTCAGCTCTGAAACGTGATGGGGCTGTTTCATATCTGTGCTGTCGCAGCTAGTAACTGCTAGTCACCTGAGGCTGTTGGACCTTTTGTATGTGACCACTGTGAGAAAGTACATTTTAAATATCAGTTTAAATAGCCGCAGTGGCTAATGGCTACAGTATTGGAAAGTGCCATTTTTTTTTGAGTCAGAGTCTCACTCCACCGCCCAGGCTGGAGTACAGTGGCATGCTCACGGCCACCTCAGCATCAACTTGCTGGACTGTCAATCCTTCCACCTCAGCCTTCCAAGTAGCCCGAACTATAGGCGTGCACTACCACACCCGGCTAATTTGTTTATTTATTTATTGTAGAGACAAGGTCTTGCCAAGTTGCCCGGGCTGGTCTCGAACCCACAGGCTCAGGCAATCCACTTGCCTTGGCCTCCCAAAGTGCTGGGATGACAGGCTGAGCCACCAAGCCTGGCTGGAAAGTGCCATTTTAAAGACTAGAAATTGGACACCTAAGTGATTACCAAAAAAGGGAAGGAGAAGGAGAAATGTGGCATTGCTGTTCTGCATCCAGCAGGCACCCAACGTATGAGATAAGGGCCACAGAATCTGATCGTGTTGGGAACCCTGTCAGGTATGGGATGGCATCTTAACTCAAAACAAGAGAGATGATTTCCTTACTTTCGAATAATTTCTTCTGACCTATCCTTCTCTCCAAAAACTAGAGGAAGAGAGAAGAGAGAAGACTCAAGAAGTCTTGGGATTCTCCTGAAGCCCATTGGTCTGGCGAAATGGGCGCTTGACTCCCACGTGGGTGGAGATCCTGTAACCTGTTCTGTGTGTCTTGATTTGAAGGTTTGCCATACTCTTGGGCCACCCGGGGTCCCCAGTGCTAGCAGGTGGCTCCCAGCGCTGCTGGGATGATGACCAGACGGTCGTCTCCGGTGGGCTGGCTGGGCGAGTTCTAAGGAGAGAGAGGCTGGGGTGTAGAGAGTTCAGGGGCCAGCGCGAAGTGACATCTCTGGGACAGGGACCTTCTCATCCCGACGCCTGGAGCAGGGCCAGCCCTAGCGAGGTCGTCTTCCCAATCACAGCTTCATCTCTTGCCAGCGCAAGCGGAGAGCGCCGTGGAATTGCCTTCTCTCTTTGTCAGCACTCCAGGGGGCTGCAGAAGTAACGCAAAACCGTTTTTTCCAGGAAAACCGGTGTCCTTGTAAATCACATGGCAAAGTGCATTCGGCAATGCTGCAAAGGCAGGAGCAGGGTGAAGATGGGTGCCCCGCCCTGGCTCCGCCTCCTGAGAACCAGCGCTGCTACTCGGCCTCCTGGCAGGGCTTCTCACTTGTTTCCCTTCCTGCTGAGGGTACTGAGGGCTCCTGCAAGGAACCGATCAACTGAGAATCCAGGATGGGGGCGGTGGGGGTCCCGCCAGTGAAATCCTTTTGTGTCGTGGGTACCAGACAGCACCACCAAGTCATGGGGATCTTCTTCACAAAGCAACTCCAGGTTGAGGTAATGGCCTTGGCTGGTGATGCCCTCGATGCACGGGAGACGCAGGTGGGTGAGGGGTGGTGGTGGTTCCTGCACAGCCAGGCCACGTCTGAGGCGAGGAGGAGCCCTCCCTCACGCCTGCCCATGCAGGAGGGCTGAGTCTGCCACCTCCTGCGGGCCACCCCGGCACTGGGCAGCCTCCACACATAGCCCTGGCAGGGCTGTCCCCAGGAGAGCGATTGTTGGTTTTCTGTGATGTGGTGGCGGCCGCAGGCATCAGAGTCGGGCTTGTATTTCCAGCCTTTAAACCGATGTGTTTACCCACCGAGCCAGATGGGGCTGGCACGTTATCCACTCCTCCCTGTGATAAGCCAGGGCGGGTGATGATCTCAAGAGTCTGGTCACAAGAGCCGCTCCCAGAGCAAGGCTGTCATCTCTCCCACTGCCTCAGTTTGCCTGCAGACAGCAGATGTGCGGCGCTTGAAGTGGGGTCGCGGCCTTTGAGCCTGAGCTGTTGCTCATGCCAGAGGAGGCAGCTCATCTTTTCTGAACAACCATCCGATGTTCTGAGTGGTGTCTTCCCTGCCCCTGTTCCCTGATGGTCTCTGCCTCTCTCCAGGACCTGCTCCCCGAGTCCTCAGCTCCCGTGCTGTCTGGCGGAGGCCATGGAAATGGAGCTTGGGTGTGGGTGCATCATTCCATAGACAAGCGTCCTCAGCCGGGCTCGGTGGCTCAGCCTGTCATCCCAGCACTTTGGGAGGCCAAGGTGAGTGGATGGCCTGAGCCTGCGGGTTCGAGACCAGTCCGGGCAACTTGGCGAGACCTTGTCTTGACAATGAATTAAAAAAATTAGCTGGGCATGTTAGTGTGCACCTGTGGTTCTGGTTACTTGGAAGACTAAGGCAGAAGGATCGCCGGAGCCCAGCAGGTGGACGCCAGGGTGGCCCTGAGCGTGCCACTGTACTCCAGCCTAGGCGACAGAATGAGACTCCGCCTCAAAAACAAACCAAAAACAAGGGTCCTCATCCAGAACCCGTGTATTCCCAATGACACCCTGGAAATTTCTGTCTGAAAGGAAGGCCCCTATCTTTTCAGTCTGTTTTAGCCTTCTCTGTCTTCAGTTTTAGTTGTATCAAGTCTTCATCGGGGCTCTGGGCTATAATAAAAGACATCACAGCTGATCAGAGGGGAAAAATGACTTAAGTGAGTCCATGTAGATTCAGATGCCTAAAGAGCTGAAATATATGTTTCATTTACCTGAGGTGAATACACAAGTGCCCTACTATGTTTCAAATCAGATTGCTTATTTATTGAGTGGGTTCTCACAACCCACAATGTGTTTGGCTAACACAATGATAAGTATTGTGGAAGACACAGAAGAAATCCTCCCTCCCTAACCCCTGTCCTCTCTCCCTCTCTCCTTTCCAGGGAGCAAGGTCTTGCTCTGTGGCCCAGGCTGGAGTGCGGTGGTGTGGCCATAGCTCACTGCAGTCTCTGACTCCTGGGCACGTGATCCTCCTATCTCAGCCTCCTGAGTAACTGGTTCTACAGGTGCCACCACACCCGGTTAATTTTTTTTGTAGAGATGAAGTCTTACTACATTGCCCAGGCTGGTCTTGAGCTCCTGGGTTCAAGCAATTCTCTCACCCCAGCCTTCCAGAGCGCTGAGATTAAGAAATACTTTATTCTGCAAACGTTTGGAGAAAACTTCTAAGAACATATACAATAAAAATGGGAAAAATAAAAACAGGTAAAATGTGGGTTCAGGGAAAATGAATAGAATATCCAGAGGAGGGGAAAATAAGAAGGAAGAAATGAAGCTTCCCTCCCCTCGAGCGAGTACAGTCTGACTGGAGAGAAAAGACAAAGCCAAGACTGAAGAAATAACCTTGAGGTAGCGACTCCAGGCACAGTATGAGCTCAGTGGAGCGGGAAGTCCAGGAGGACAGGAGTAAGTTTCAGACAAAAAGGTGAGAAGACCTGGGCGACGAAGAGTGGAGAGATTGTGAAGAGGTCTCAGAGGAAGCAAAAGACATGCTGGGCACCAGAGATAAGCATCGTGGCTCTGCAGCGGACGCCAGGCAGACACCTCTGTGAGGGGCTGGAAAGCCCGCGACTAAGGCTGAACGTGAACCTGTGTCTTGTAGGTACCTGAGGGCCAGAGGCTGGCGGGTTGTGCGAGTCGGGCAGAAGTTGTACCTTGATGCCGCTATCGTTTCCTGACTTGGAGACAGGATTGGACCAGCAACTGTGTGTCAGGAAGAGTTGCAGAGAGAAGACGGTGAGATCAGGGGCCAGGGAGCTCACGAGGGGACCGTGAGGGGCTCGTGGAGACTGAGAGGAGACAATGAGGGGGTCTTGAGGAGAACATGAGATCACGAGGGGCTCTGGAGGTCACAAGGGGCTCCTGAGACCACGAGGAAGTCTTGAGGAGAACGTGAGATCAGGGGCTCATGCAGAGGCCACAAGAGGTGCATGGCGAGACCACGAGGAGGTCTTGAGGCGAACATGAGATCATGAGCTAATGCAGAGATCGTGAGGGGCTCGTGAGGAAGTCACGACGGGCTCATGAGGAGGCCACAAGCGCCTCGTGAGGTCACAAGGGTCTCATGAGATGACCACGAGGAGGTCTTGAGGAGAACATGAGATCGTGAGGGGCTTGTGAGGAAGTCACGACGGGCTCAGGACGAGGCCACGAGGGGCTCATGAGGAGAACATGAGATCGTGAGGGACTGTCCCACGGTGGGTAGCAGAGGCTACGGAGAGGAAAGTAACGCTGCAGAGACATTTTAGAAGAAAGAGCCAGCTGACGGCTGGGTAAATACAGGAAACGAAGGAGGAAGACAAGCCCCCCAAAACCCTAAGATTTATGTCAGAATGACTGTGGCAACGGTGAAGCCTTGGAAAGGAATGCAGAAGTTGCATGGGAAGTGTATTTCCAGGTCAAGAGAGTCACATTTTTATTTTGAAAATGTTGAGTTTGAAATGATGGCAGGAATTCAAGTGTCTTATGGCCACTGAAATATGAAGTTTAAGTTCACGTAGGGGTGACAGAAATAAATCCGTGCGGTGATCTTGAGCCCCTTATGGCTGGGCGCGGTGGCTCAAGCCTATCATCCCAGCACTTTGGGAGGCCGAGGCAAGAGAATTGCCTGAGCCCGTGCGTTCGAGACCAGTCTGGGCAACATGGTGAGACCTTGTCTTTACAGTAAATTTAAAAAATAGCTGGTCGTGGTAGCACGCGCCTGTAGTTCCGGCTACTCGGAAGGCTGAGGCGGAAGGATCGCCGG
>NW_007252907.1:506063-507655 GCF_000164805.1 Carlito syrichta | reverse complement strand
CCATGAGCGTGCCACTGCACTCCAGCCTGGGTGATGGAGTGAGACTCCAGCTCAAAAAAAAGGGTGGGGAGGCATATGTAGGTAGTTAAGCCAATGGCTGCAGTTTGGAAACACAGAGCTAATGGTATGAAGAGGAACCATCCCAAGACTTTTTTTTTTGGTAGCCAGGGCAGGAAGAGAGAGAGGGTCAGGATATGCCATGCATCACAGAAGCGGCGTTTCCAAAAGTAGAGGTCAGCAGTCGCTATGGCAGCAGAGACAGGAACTGAGAAAGAACTTCATATCTCCCAGTCTCTTCTCACATCACCGGCAATCCAGCTGAATCCCTGAACGGGATGTTGCATTTGACATTCTGAAAATCCTGCTCAGAATGCTTTGGAAGCAAGCCGAGAAGTTCTTGGCAGCCTTCCTCACCCTTTTCCCTCTTCTGTTGAGAAGAAAAAAAAATGCTATTCCTCCTTGGGAAAAGAATGCAGAGATCTTGTAGACCCAATCAAAGTTGAAATAAAATTTCTGTGCTCTTGCTGTAATGTGTGCAGTGACGTGTAAAGCCTGCTGGTAGATCATATGGGGCTTGACATACGAGAAGGCCGTCTTTAAAATCATATAAAGATCTCATTCAATGCTGCATGATATTTGAGGTATGGACATGGCAGTGTTTTCCTTCCATTGATTTTTCCTGTGTGAAATAGGAACAGATCGTTCACGAAAACGGTCACACGTCCCCCTGCCTGCCGTGCTGTTGGCGCGATCATGGGCAAGAGCCGTGTCCCTGGCGTGAGTGGGGATCCCAGCAAGTGCTTGCTGTGTGAATGCTTCTGAGCATCCCCGTTGCCACTTGGATCCACTTCTTGGCCGATGGTTCCTTTATGTGATTTTTTCCGTCTCTGGCAATTTTCTCTGCCTCTTCTATTACACTGCTCACCCTGGCACGTGGCCACAGAGAGGGAGGGAACACCTACTGCTGTTGACTCTGCAGTGCCTGTCATGCCTGTTAGCTCTGCTGGTGATTTCTCAAGATTGAGAACATGACGTGACTTTAAAAATTGTTTCCTTCCTGACGGGATGAAATGGAGAAGTCCCGGGATTGTTTGTGCTTTCCCTTGCAGTAGGAAAACATCCCCGGGGGCCAGACAGTCCTTCGGTGATCCTCTGAGACAGCCGAGCTCAGACAAGGGATGTGTGCATCTCAGTTGCAAAATGCTCCTTCCTGCAGGGCTGGCTTGGCCGCAGGCTGGGAGGTGCCAGCCAAGCCTGTCCGTCTGCCACCTGCTCCTTCCATACTGGGTCGACCCTGAAAAAGAAGGGGACAGTCAGAGATGCCACAGGGTCCCGAGCGCGCAGGGTTGAGCAGTGGAGGAAGGGGCCCAACACTGGCTGTGGGTTCTGGGGATGCCTGAGGGAGGACCCAGACCCGCTCTGCCTTTCAAGATTGTTCGTGGGGAATGGGCGGAATGTTCTCTAGGCAGCCTCCGCGCCGGGCCGCTTTGGAAGTGACCAGTTATTCTCGTGTCTCGGGCTGGTCTCCTTTGGCTGTGCAACCTTTTCCCGTGTCTGGTGGCTTTTGTCTGTTGGGCCCTGCTTGTCCCTCA
>NW_007252907.1:491875-506043 GCF_000164805.1 Carlito syrichta | reverse complement strand
ATTCTTGAGGGACAAGCAGGGCCCAACAGACAAAAGCCACCAGACATTCTTGAGGGACAAGCAGGGCCCAACAGACAAAAGCCACCAGACACGGGAAAAGGTTGCACAGGCTCCTGTGTATCTGGTTGTGGTAATGAGATGTGTCCTGTGGGAATGGTGTGGATTCTGCTGCCAGCCTTTGGGAAGAAGGGAGATATCTAGGTTTATTGCACCTTTTCTGAACGTCTCAGACAAGTAGAGAGCTGTTGGAGCCCCAAAGGCAGCCACATTCCTGGGCCTGGCATCGTCTGGGAGGGATGATGTGTCCTGCTCCGTCCCTGGAGAACCAGCGTTCAGGCGGGCCTTCCCACAAGGGCAGACACTTGGGCACTGGTCCTGCCCAGTGTCCAGGCCCCTTCTCATCTGTCCATGGGTTTCCTTGTCGCAGGGGCGAGTCCAGGTGGCCTTGTCCCAGGTTGGCATACAGGGTGGAGAGGGGCTGACACACAGGACTCGGAGTGGCAAGTCGTGAGCGGACCAAGCCCAGAGCGGACCAAGCGCCAAACTCACCAAGTGTCCGAGACCTTTCAGGAGAGAGGCAGGGTCCTCTGCAGACTTGACCTCCGTGTTTGCAGCGCTTCTCTTCCGTCTAAATGGCCAGGGCCCTTCAGGCCAAAGGCCCTCTGCGTGTCCTTCATCTCAGCCCAGAGGGCTGTGTGCCAGTGCCAGGGCCTGAGTCCAGCCCTTCCATCCCTATCTCTACAAAGGTAAAATAAGCCTGTAGTGGTGGCTCACACCTGTAATCTCAGCACTTTGGGAAGCTAAGGCAGGAGGATCACTTCAGGCTAGGCATTCAAGACCAGCCTGGGCAACATAGGGAGACACCAGCTCTAAAAAAAAAAAAGTTTTTAAAGGTTAATATAAACTAGCTCTAGTGTGTGTGTAGACATTTAAAAGAAATTTTTAATTTACAAAAAGCAAAAGAAGTTTGTGGCTGACCAGAGGCCGATGGAGATGGCAGTGGGCCCCTACAGGGAAGCCCCTGCCCAAAGAGCAATGCCGGGCAGGTTCACCACACGCCAGCGGCCACCTCGTCCTAGTGTGTTGGACTGGACCTCTGTGAGCACGGCACCAAAAGAACTTGCTGGAATTCAGTCCATCTATTCGGAAGGAGCCAGTACAAGCCCAGGCTGCCCACTCAAACCAGCAAACTCCCTGGCATGACCAGACACGGAACACGTGGCCACCACCCAGGTCCAGCAGGCCTGGAAGGACATCCTTGCTCACACTGTGAGGTTTGCAGTGTGTTTACTCAGCCGCTTGTGAATTGCTGCAGCCCGACCGGGACCGAGTCCCTGTGTGGGAGACAGAGGAGGGGAGATGGTCCCCAGGAGGGCAGACGGGGCCGCGTGGTTCTGGGTATGAGGACATGGCTGAGCCTCACCCACACATCAGGGGCTGAAGGATCCAGAGGCCACCCAGGGGAGGCAGGGCGCCCTGCCTGCTGAGGCTCCACAGGGCTGCCTGAGGGCTTCTAGCCATCCTGGGTAACATTTAAAGAGACATGACGGCCGGGCTCGGTGGCTCAGTCTGCCATCCCAGCACTTTGGGAGGCCGAGGCGAGGGGATTGCCTGAGCCTGCGGGTTCGAGACCCGCCTGGGCAATTTGGTGAGGCCTCATCTCTACAATTAAAAAAAACAAAATCAAAAAATTATCCGGGCATGGTAGCGTGCGCCTGTGGTTCCAGCTACTTGGAAGGCCAAGCGGAAGGATCACCGGAACCCAGCAGGTCGACACTGGGGTGGCCGGGTGTGTGCCACTGCCCTCTAGCCTGGGCAACAGAAGGAGACTCCAATTCAAAAAAAAGAGATATGATATACAACACATACTGCGTTGCTATCTCCTGCTTCCAAGATATCTGTCAGATTAAAACGGGGAGAAATGAGAGGAAAAAGCCTACGCAGCCCTGCATTAAGATGTCGTGGTGGTGATTGTGGTTATAAAGACAGCACTGGGGCTGCCAGTGTTCGGGTCTTTGCGACCCACGATCGCTGATCTCTCTCCTGAGTACTTGACCACACGAGATTTCTGGAAGTACAAGGTAGTGCTTAGTGCTACGTGTCTGGCTCAGGCCCTACTCATCACACCCCACACATAGGCAGATTCTTAGGGTGCACGGCTGCCCCTGTGACGGGAACATTTAGGGACAGAGAGGAGGGCAGGAATGTCGCATGTGTGGTGGGTTTCAAGTTTACAGGGACATCAGACGTGCCAAAGTGAAGCCTTATTCCTCTATAGCTGCACTCAATTTGCATGTGAGGTTGTGGAAAACTTTTTACTTTAGCTTTCGAGATGGAATCTCTCCCTATTGCCCAGGCTGGAGAGCGTGCGGTGGTTCGATCATAGCTCACTGCAGCCTCAGACTCCTGGGCCTCAACCTTCCCAGTAGCTGGGACTCCAGGGGCATGCCACCACGCCCAGCTAATTTTTTAGTTTTTTGTAGAGACAGGGTCTCACTGTGTTGCCGAGGCAGAAGTGCCGTGGCACGGATCCTCCTGCCACAGCTTCCTGAGTAGCTGGGACTATAGACGTGCACCACCATGGCTGGCTAATTTTTAAAATATTTGTGGAGATGAAGTCTCACTCTGTGACCCAGGTGGTCTTGAACTCCTGGCTTCAAGTGAGCCTCTCACCTCAGCCTCCTGGAGTGCTGGGGTTGCAGGTGTGAGCTCCCGTGCCCAGCTGTGAAACTCTCAAACTTGGCACTTTAGAATAATTGAGCCCTTTCTGGCTTCAAAGCTTCTTTTGAGCAATTTCTTGGTCAGTGCAGGATTTTAACTCCATCTAGGCTGTTGTCCTTCTCATCTCCTCCGGGGAGGCCCTCTGCTCCAAGTAGGCCCTGGGCCCGGGTCCCTTGTCCTCTGCTCCCATGAGGGCCCCGGGCCTGGGTCCCTGGTCCTCCACATCTATGAGGCCTTGGGCCTGGGTCCCTTGTCCTCCACTCCTGGTGGGCCCTGGGCCTGGGTCCCTAGCCCCCTGCTTCCGGTGGGCCCTGGGCCCAGGTGCCACCTCCTGTTCTCCAGCCTGTATTGGCCTTGGCGATGTCTTGTCCCCTTGGTGGTGGGAGTTGGTCGGGGTCTCTACAGCCATCACCGTTGACCGGTTTGTCAGCCGTGCTCACTGCTCCTGTCTTGTGTCCTCAGCCACCTTCCTTGCCCCGACAGGAGCTGCGCTGGTGGGCGGCAGCGGGCACAGGAGGGAGGTTGAGGACTCCAGCCTGGCCTGTCCGTGTGGTGGGCAGGGAGGCCATGCGGCTGGGGGAGGCAGTCGGCCGGAGAAGGCGCTGGCAGTCGGGGTAGCAGGGCTGCCCCAGGGCCCGGGAGGATGTGGCCATCTGCAGGGCCACGGAGGAGACGTGAGGCTGAGAATGGCTCTCGTCCTCCCCCCAGCAGCTGGTAGGGCCCGTGGGAGCCATGGGGGAGCCGGGGGAGGGCATCTCCATTCCTAAGGGGCGAGCTGTGGGCGAGATGCTGCTTCCTAGGCTTCACAGCCAGAGGCAGGTGAGGCCAGCCACTGAGACACCAGAGAGGACTTCCACCGAGGGCTGGCTCAAAAGAAATGCCCACTCTCAGCTGGGTGCGGTGGCTCACGCCTGTAATCCCAGCATTTTGAGAGGCTGAGGCGGAAGGTCACTTGAGCCCAGGAGCTTGAGACCGGCCTGGGCCACATATGGAGTGCGACCCTGTCTCTACAAAACATTAAAAAATTATCCGGGTGTGGTGGGGGACACGTGTAGTCCCAGCTGCTCGGGAAGCTGAGGTGGAAGGAGGTCGAGGCTGCAGTGAGCTGGGATCATGCCGCTACACTCCAGCCTGGGTGACAGAGTGAGACTGTCTCTAAAAGTCAACATGGGAAGGAGGGAGGGAAGGAAATAACGTCCATCCCTTCCCCTATCAGGATCGCTGCTTGCAGAGGCCCACAGCTTGCAGGTGGTCCCGGGACATATTTCTTTCAAGCAGGACATCCAGTGCGTCTGGTTGGACGGCATCAGTGTGTCCGGGCATGGCTGACGGCATCCGTGTCTCCCGTGTAGGCCTGAAGGACAGATGCTTGGCAGCTTGGGCACTGCTGAGCTTTCCAAATCTTGGGCTGGAGGAGGACGGCGTGACCTGCAGGAGGGGACTCTGGTCATGTCCGAGGAGGGAGAGGAACGCCGGGAGCCTCGGAGGGCGGGGAGGCATGTCCCAGAGGCCCACTCTTACCTTTTCCAGGCCACTCAGGCCCACACACAACCCTGGGAGAAGGACGTTCACCAAGACTCAGGCACGCTCTGCTGTGTTTGCTCAGAAAAGCACCACGGTGGTAAGTGACATGGAGTCCAGGCGCAGTGGCTCACACCTATAATCCCAGCACTTTGGAAGACCAAGGCAGGAGGATTGCTTAGGCCAGGAGTTTGAGGCCAGCCTGGGCAAGCTAGTGAGACGTCATCACTACTTTAAAATGTAAAAGCTATGAAGGGGCATAGGGCCCCTGTCCTTGAGACAAGCCTGAGCTCAGGGCACCACGTGGGGTGAGCAGGATAAGTCTCCTCTGTCACTGCACATGGGTGACAGTTCTCAGCCTGGGCGCATGTTGCCTCTAGTTGTCAGTGAAGGATGTGAGACGCCCACGCTGGTGGCCTCGGAGGACCGATGCAGACGCTGCGACCAAGGCTGAGAGGGGATGGCCCCGCCCTCGGTCCCACGGCCTCGAGCAGTCTTGTCACCTCAGTGACCTTCTGTTCTGGGATTGGACAGGGCCTTTGGGAGGCGGGTCACTCCCACAGGGCATCTTCCCAACTTGCTGCCAAGTCTCAGCCTTCCGCTCTGCTTTGCACATCTTTTTGGAAAAATTTTAAGAATGTATGAACTTCTGGCCAGGCTTGGTGGCTCAGCCTGTCATCCCAGCACTTTGGGAGGCCAAGGCGAGAGGATGGCCTGAACCCGTGGACTCGAGACCAGCCGGGGCAACTCGGCGAGACCTCATCTCTACAACAAAAAAATAAAAAATGAGCCGGGCGTGGTAGTGCGCGCCTGTAGTTCCGGCTTCTTGGAAGGCGGAGGCGGAAAGATCGCCAGAGCCCAGCGGGTCGAGGCTGTGGTGGCCGGGAGCGGCCACTGCACTCCAGTCTGGGCGACAGGGTGAGACTCCGACTCCAAAACAAAAAAGAATGAATTTCTGTGTTTCAGGCATCTAAAAGAGTATAGAAATAACACAGTAAACACCTCTGCGTCCACAGCGTGCATGGAGCCGATGCTGAATGTCCTAAAAAGTGCAGATAGAACCGAAAGCGCGTGCATCTGTTTCTAGAGTGTCCGGCGTGGCTGGTTGACAAGCGCCAACAGGTACACATCCGGCAGTCTGGCTGTACGCAGCCCTCTCTTTGAGTCTTCATGGAAGAGGCCCTGTGGTCGTGTGCACAGCGCTGACGCCCCAGAGGGCTCCCACCAGGAAGACCGCCGAGAGTGCTCGCCTTCATGCGGGGGCACGGTTTCTCAAAGGCACGTTGGGCTCTTTCTCCACCTGCTTGCCGACATCCGCGAGGTCAGTTACACCCCAGCCAAACGCGAGGCGCACGCAGCCCAAAGGTAAGAGGTGTGAAGGGACGCCCCAGCCTACCCGGAGTCCTGCCCCGTTAAATGAGAGAGGGGTTACTAAATACCTCCAGAAGGCTAAACGCCTCTTGAAGCAGTGTTCAAAATCAGTCAGCGTCCACATCGGCCCACCCCACAGGTCAAGCGCCGATCACCCTCGGGAGAGAGCCTGGGCCCCAGAGGCATCCCTCCTGAAGGCAAGCCCTAAATGTCCAGTTCAGCCCAACCACTGGAATGTTCTGTGTCTCCAGCCCGAGACCCCCGGGGCCTGGCTTCCTATTCCACCAGTGATGTCCTCCTCCGACTCCTCTTCCATTAGAGAGGCCGCTGCACTCCTTCCGCCGGAGCTGAGCCTCGGGACAGCCCCAGCTCCCTGGCCTCCTTTGTTCTCAGCACCCAGTCACCCATGCAGCCTGTTGGGTCTTCTCCGGAATGTCTCCTGCATCTGCCGACTCTGCGCCGGCACCCTTCCAGACACGGTGGCCACCAGTCATGATGGAACAAACCTGCCCCACTTCCGGGGGCAAGAGCTGGGTCTACGTGACCATCTGTGGAGCCACCGTCCCCTGCAGCTCCCTGCCGTGTGCTCCCTGGGGGTCTGGGCGGCTTCACTTAAGATATAACCTTTTGGCGACTCCACAGGACACTGACAGTGCGCTGGTCGGCCTCCTGGGGCAGAGGAGGGCCGCACCTCACGCTGTTCTTTCTTCCAGATGTCCTCCGTGCCCCGGGCATTCATTCCAGAGCCTTTTCTCAGCATTCAGTTCACTCCAGGAAACATGAATAGTGATTTAGGGGTTGACTGCTTCCAGGAAGCCTCCCCTCTTTTGGTGCAGGGTGGGCAGGGGACAGAGGGAGGGGCAGGGAGGGCGCGTCCGCGGGTGGGCGCTGGGTGTGAGCCAGCGGGCCTCTGGAGGATGGGGGTTGGGCGCCAGCTGGAGGGGGGCGTCTGGGATCAGGCAGTTCCGAAGCTGTGGACAGCAGGGAGCTGGGAGCTGGCACGCCAGGGCGGGTGCGTGTGGCCCCCTCCGCCCTCCCCACACGCCATCTCCAACACCATGGCCGGGCATCAGGTCGGGTACTGGACCGCCGGGGCTTTGCTGTGATGTCTCAAGTCTCTCTAGGCTCACGTAGTAACACCTCAGCAGGTGTGCGTGTGTCCGCCTCTGTGCTGAAGGCAGGGGTGTGGCCGTGAGCAGCTGTGGACTCAGCCCTGTTCTCTCCAGGGAACTCTCTGTCTCGCGGGCTGCAGTTTGGCCTCATCAGATGTCCCTCAAATGCCTGACATTGTGCTCCAGGGCACATGCAGAGAAGGGGAACCAGTCAGTTCAGCGATAGGTCAGTGGTCTAAGGATGTGGTGACCTGACTGACGGCTGAAAACCATCCAGCCAGACGCGCGCCAGGCATCTGACGCATGCCAGGCTTGATCGGAGCTGCAGCAGAAACCTGACAGGACAGAACGTTCCTCTGTCGAGAGCGAGGTTGTTTCTTGCCTGGGCTGCTGCAAAGTCTTTAAGCTGGAGTCCATGGCCAGGTGCCGTGGCTCACCCCTGTAATCCCAGAACTTTGGGAGGCCAGGGTGGAAGGATCGCTTGAGACCAGGAGTGTGAGACCAGCTTGGGCATGACAGTGAGACTCTGTCTCTATAAAAATAAAGTAAAAAACTAGCACCAGGTGAGCGACTGGAAAGCCAAATGTGACCCCAGGATCCCATGGATGGTGCCAGCCGGTGCCCCAGGAAGAGGCGTCCACAGTGGCTGCTGTGCACCTTGCAATGTTGTCCACGCATCCTTACGAGAGACGCAGGTGAGGACTGAGCCCAGGGACACAGTGCTGCCCCAGGACAGCCGCAGTGCATGCAGGGGCAGCCCTGGTGGAAAGGGACGGGAGGGCGGCAGCATGGTGGCCTCGGGCCCACTGCCATGTCGGACTGAGTGGGTAGGAGGGGGCCTTCTGTGGTCTGCGCAGTGGCGCCTGCTGAATCGACAGCCTGTGTTCACAACGGACAAGGAGGAAGCGAAAGCGCCCCGCGGTGAGTCCCGAGGCGTAGCCAGGTGCGGGTAGCCGGGCTGAGCGAGTGAAGGTTGGATTAAGGTGATTCTCCCTCCTCGGCCTCTTGGCTAAGTAGCTGGCCACGTCTGCACTTCTTTTCATAAACCTTCTTTCTGTCCCTCTGCCAGTATGGCTTCATGAATGCCAGACTCGCACAGACGCTCCGTGCCGGGACACGCTTGCTCTCAGAGAGGGACACGGGCAGCAGCAGGACACGTGCTGGGCCCTGTCCCCTTCACGATGCGTCAGGACAGTTCTGAGCAGAATGACCCTCGATGAGAGGGTGTGCCAGGTCCCAGGGACTCCGAGAGCTTTGAATCTGCTGGAACGCAAGGACCCAAACATGAGACAGACATTCCCGTGGGAGTGGATTCACTCTCGGACCCTAAAGGGACAGCCGCACCACGATGGAGGGGAAGACTCGCTTCAACTCCAGCAGGCTGTCTACACTGCAGAGTGCCCCCGCCTCGCTTCCGCTCTCCTCTCGCCTCCACAGGACAAGCTCGGACGACAGTGGAGAACGGCAGCCCCCATTCCGGCCCCTTCCTGTCCCTCTCGGCTGCAGGTCTTCCTCCGGGTCACAGAGCAGCAGCCCAGTGGGACCCGAGAGGCCCCGAGAGGCCTGCACGTCCGACACCGGGGGCTCCTGGCTCGCCCTCTTGCACCGGGTGTGAGACCCGGCGAGCAGGACGTGGATTTTTCTCACCCCCCAAATCCAGGAGAGAGACCCTCCCGGGAGCTCTGGGAAACGTGTGCCTGACCCAAAGGTCAGGAAAGAGCTTATGTGGACGTTAGTGGGCTGCCAAGTGATTGCTCACTCATCTCTGGCTTCGGCAGGAAAAAACCAAATGTTAAAAAAACGAATTTAGCAGGAAGCCTCTCCCTCCCTCTCCCTCTGTCTCTCTCTCCTCCCCCCTTCCCTCTCCTCTCCCTCTGTGTCCCCGAGCACCATGCCACAGCCGCTGGAGGCCCCGCGGAGGGAGTGGCAGAAAAATAAACAGGCAGAGACGGGGCATGTTCAGAACTTCCTGCTGGGAGAGGAGTCTGGAAAGGGCGCGATTGTGACCCCCTTCTGCTGGCCAGGGGCGGGTCCTGCTGCTGCCCAAGACAGGCCACGCAACTCTGGGAGGCCACCAGGCAAGGCCAGGGGGCGCAGAGGGGCCTGTCGCCCCATGGGTCAGGGAGGCCACCAGGCCCACGGGGGAGGAAACTGAGGCCCGGGCGTCTGGGCGCTCCCTCTCCTGGGGACACCCGGGAGTCACCTTTGTCCCTGAGGGGCCTTCTTGTTTTCCCCTTCCCCAGCTTTTCTCTGCTCAAACCCGCATTTTCATGCTCTCTCATTTGCTGTCTATCACATACATCACACAAAATATATTTTGAAATTCACGGTTGAAACGCCAAACGTTGGGATGTCTGGAATGGAGCTGGGCTTTCTTTAGAGAGAATGTGACCCGTCACCCGGCAGGCTCTGTCACCTGGTGCAGACACCAGGAGCTCCAGATGCAGCATGCTCCGTGGCGCAGGGGTGGGGATCAACGCCTCAGCTGCACACCATGGGCACGGCCGCCCTCGTGCTCAGGGTCGCCTTCTGCTCAGGGCCTTGTGTTCCAAATCAAAGCCTTGGATTTGCATTCATTAGGGCTTAGTGTGAATCAGTCACTCTTGGGGGACCCGGAGAAAGTCATGGATGCTGTAATTACCTGCAGAGTGTGGTCTGTCACCAGAGGATATTTGCTGAGCCTAGAAAGCTGAGGCAATTCTCTCTTCATGATGTCTGAGTCTTGCGTGCGTGACCCACATGGACAGGGGCGACCAGTTAGCTCAGACAAATGACACCCGCGCCTACAAACAGCACCCTGGAGTCCCACCGCACAACCTCCTATTCCAGGCTCTGCACTCCTTCCTCGTGGCTCACGTGGCCATTGGTTCTTAACACACATCATACCACTTGGCATGTACTGTCACCAACCATTCGTGATGCTCCTACCTGTGTTTTAAGAACTTGGTGACTGCCTGGAGACACCGTTTGGTGTATCTCCAGCAAAGCCAACACTCTGGCTCTCAAACACCCTGCCCCTTCTGACCAGCGGCTGGGCCTACATGAGTGGGCTTCCAGAGATTATTCCCATGTGGTGCAACACACGTCTCCGGCCTCAGCCTCAGATATTTGGTAGAAATGGACACTTGGCTCAAGCAGAGCTGATCAGGGTCTTCCTCCAGGGGGGCCATGGGAGACAGCCAGGAAGTCTCTGCTGACTCCGCGCTGAGTCCCCAGCTGTGGCTGGACCAAGCTCAGCCAGTGGATGGAGAGTAGAGAAGGCGAGAGTCCATTGGGAAAAGGGCAGACACCCAGACAGTGGGGAGAGATGGGTCTAGGGCCATCCTGGGAACATGGACGCCTTTCCGTTCCAGTGCCACCCTTCCTGAGTGAGGCCTGGCTGCACCCCTGCCCTGGGGACCTGGACACACTTTTGTGTCCTTCTACCAAGCACCCCCTTTGGGCCTAGCAGAGTCCCGTCAGTTTCTGTCCCTTGTCCCCCAGGAGCCTGACCTGACATGACTTGAGGTTGTGCCACAGTCTCCCCAGGGAATGCACTGGTGTTGAGAGTCAGGAAGGACTGCGTAGACGAGGATGATCCGTGCTCGGTGAGGTGGAAGCAGCTTAAGAGCACCCTCAGCCGGGCTTGGTGTCTCAGCCTGTTGTCCCAGCACTTGGGGAGGCTGAGGCAAGTGGATTGCCTGAGCCCGTGGGTTTGCGACCAGCCCGGGCAACTTGGTGAGACACCGTCTCTACAATAAAAAATTTTTAAAAATAGCTGGGCATGGTAGCGCGTGCCTATAATTCTGGCTACTCGGAAGACTGAGACAGAAGGATCGCTAGAGCCCAGCAGGTGGAGGCTGGGGTGGCCATGAGCAGGTCACGGCATTCCAGCCTGGGTGATAGAGTGAGACTCCAAATAAAAAAAAAAAAAAAAGAGCACCCTCTTCCAAATGACACCAAGTGTCTTCTCTGAACACCAAGGGCAGCTGCATCCGTCCTGAGAGCGAGGAGATGCCTCCTTCTCTTCCAAAACAGACTCTTTTCCCATGAGAAGAGGATTTCCCCCAGGTGCTGCTGGAAGACCCTGTTCTTTGAAAAACAATTCCAGACCCCTGACTCCAGCGATGAACACTTCGATGTCTGTGGCTGGAACGTCCTCTTAAGCTGCGCGTTCTGTCCTTGGCTGAAATGAACTCCGCTGAGAATAACCAACCACAACTGCTTCCCTGGTCTTGGTCCACGCGTGATGCCACCCGAGGGCACTGTGCTTGGCCGATTTTCTTTCTTTTTCTTTCTTTTGAGTTGCAGTCTCACTCCGTCGCCCAGGCTGGAGGGCAGTGGCACACTCACAGTCACTGCAGCCTCGGCCTGCTGGGCTCAGGCAAGCCTCCTCCATCAGCCTTCCAAGTAGCTGGAACTACAGGCGTGTGTTACCATGCCTGAGTAATTTTTTTAAAAATTGTAGCGATGAGGTCTCGCCATGTTGCCCAGGCTGGTCTTGAACCCCTGGGCTCAGGCAGTCCTCCCACCTCTGCCTCCCAAATCCTCCCACCTCTGCCTCCCAAAGTGCTGGGATTATAGACGTGAGTCACCACGCCCGGCTCTTTGTGTAATTTATACAAATGAAATGACATAATGTAAAAATACTGTTTTGTGTGTATCTTTCTTTTTTTCTTTTTGAGTTGGAGTCTCTCACTCTATTGCCCAGGCTGCAGTACAGTGGCATGCTCACGGCCACCGCAACCTCGACCTGCTGGGTTCCGGCGATCCTTCCACGTCAGCCGTCCAAGTACCCAAAACTACAGGCATGTGCCACCACGCACGGCTAATTTTTTGATTTATTGTCGAGACAAGGTCTCGCTATGTTGTTCAAGCGGGTCTCAAACCCCTGAACTGAGGCAATCCCCTCACCTCAGCTTCCCAAAGTGCTGGGATGACAGGCTTGAGCCACCGCACCTGGCACTGGTTTTCAACAATCAAACATGGTGCGGGCTCTTCCTCTTTGTGCCACACCCCTTCTTGCCTATAGCTGGAAACTCAATGAGGCGGGGCAAAAAGCATCCCCCAAATGGCAAGAGACGCCAAACAGGAACAAGAAACACAAGGATGGAGGGAAAGGCCTGTAACCCAGACGGTGCAACTAGGAGCACAGGCGGGCTGGCCCGGGGTGCTTCCTTCAGGGCAGGGACGCCTCTGCCCAGAGCCGAGCTCTGCCTGGACTCCAACAGGAAGTGACTGACGTTCGCGGCACAAACTGGTTGAATGAACACATGATGAAAAGCGTCGATAAAATGACAGCCAGAAGACTCCACTGCCCATTGCTAAGAGGACTGGAATTGGTTGCTGTCGGATTTAAGCTACTGAATCCTCCTGAATTTGCCCACCCAATTCCAATCTGGGCTGCACATGGTGGCTCACGTCTGTAATCCCAGCACTTTGGGAGGCCAAGGTGGGAGAACTGGTTGAGTCCAGGAGTTCGAGACCGGCCTGGGCAGCAGAATGAAACCTTGTCTCTACAAAAAATACAAAAATTTCCTGGGTGTGGTTGCAGGCATCTGTAATCCCAGTTACTTGGGAGGGTGAGGTGGGAGGATCACTTGAACCCAGGAGTTAGAGGCTGCGGTGAGCCTGGACTGTAATCCACTGGGACAGCAGAGTGAGACTCCGACTCAAAAAAACAAAAAACATAAACTAACAACTCCCATCTGTTGTAGCCCCTGGATCTAAAGAGCGGAACTCTACAAACTCACAGGCTCTCGCAGCTTGTGCTCTGTGCTACTTTGGCTACAGACGCAAGTCAGGATCTGAACCCCCCCATCTAAAGGGGGTTCCCGGTGGGCTCCGACTGGGTGGCTCCCTCACGTTCCCATGACTCCTCCCCTTGGGCCGCCCCACTCCAGAGGATGAGATTGCAGGAGGTGGCCCTGACCTGGTGTCGGCAGCCCTGTCCTGCACCCAGGGACCCACTGCCCCCTTTTTAATTGCAACCTCTGGAAGAAGAGGCCGAGCCCTCTGGCTTGGAGAAAGCCCGCTTTCTTTCTCATACTCACAACATATCTCAGCGCTCCGGCAATTGCAGGCCCGTCCCTGAAGCCATCCAGTTGCTTACTTGGGAGAAAGGCTGCTTCCTTTCCCTAGTGAGCATGGCCATCCCCCAGAGCCTGGATGTGATGGGTGTGACGCCCCAGTGAAGCATGGAAATGTGATGACAAATGTCACAGAGCTGCTCTGCTCTTAAAAGCCACCGTGGGATTCACTCAAGAGACTTGCACAGAAACGGGACCTGGGAGATTTTGTTTTAATTATCCTGCGCAGAGGAAAACCATGCTTTGTTCTTTGTCTGCACCGCTACACAGAGAAGCTCCCAGAGGCTGAAAACATGAGCCTGTGCCACCCTCTCAAGCCACTGGCCAATTGGGTGCCCTTATTTTTAAAAGGAGAAACTGAGGTGTGGATAGATGGGTGTTTCTGTTCTCAGGGGAGATTTAAGAACGTCCGTGTTGTATCCAACAGATGTTTATGTCTTCCCCTGCTCAATTGCCCTGAACTTTTTACTTGAAATCCCACCGAACATAAAAGGCTATACAGAAGAAGGTGAGCTTTCACTTTTCTTAAGCTGCTGACTTCTTAAAACAGTTTTTATTTTATTTATTTTTTTTGAGTTGGAATCTTACTCTGTCGCCCAGGTTGGAGTGCTGTGACATGCTCATGGCCACCCCAGCGTCCACCTGCTGGGCTCTGGCGATCCTTCCGCCTCAGCCTTCCAAGTAGCCAGAACTACAGATGTGTGCTACCATGCCTGGCTAGTTTTTTTTTTTTTTTTTATTGTAGAGGTGAGGTCTTGCCAAGTTGCCCGGGCTGGTCTCTGCCCTGCAGGCTCAGGCAATCCACTCACCCCGGTCTCCCAAAGTGCTGGGCTTACCCGTTGAGCCACTGAACCCGGCCAGTGGCTGACTTCTTAAAACAGTTTTACAGTGAGGTGTGTGTGTGTGCATGTGTGGGCGTGCAGGCGCGATCACCCGTGTTTGAGTATGTCTTGGTTTGGGGGTGAGCGCACAGAAGGACAGAATGGCGGAAGAAGTGAGGATGTTCGCTGCATCCGTTGAACGCCGAGCACCTGGCCCTTGCCAAAGACTGCGGTACGTGACCCGAGGGCTGAGGGGAGACAGGAGGGGGACCGATGAGAACCGTCTACATTATGCCTCTGCTGGGCAGAGTACCCTTGGGATGACGTCTCTTAGAATTCAAACGAAAAACTTGCTCATCAGTTAACACAGGGCACCGCACCCCCGAGCCCTACCACTGCCCAGAATGGCAATGTCAAGCTGCAGAGCCCAAGAAGGCTCTCTGAGGAGGTGGTGGGAGCCGACTTGTTATCCTTTGCCGTTAAAAAAAATCAAATGAGCCGGGCTCGGTGGCTCAGCCTGTAATCCCGCGCCTTCGGGAGGCTGAGGTGAGTGG
>NW_007252907.1:475131-491645 GCF_000164805.1 Carlito syrichta | reverse complement strand
GGCACACTCACGGCCACCCCAGCGTCGACCTGCTGGGCTCTGGTGATCCTTCCGCCTCAGTCTTCCAAGCAGCTGGAACTACAGGTGTGTGCTCCCACACTCCACTAATTTTTGATTTATTATAGAGACGAGGTCTCACCAAGTTGCCCCGGTGGGTCTCGAACCCGTGGGCTCAGGTGATCCACTCGCCTCGGCCTCCCAAAGTGCTGGGATGACAGTCTGAGCCACCGAGCCCAGCCGAGCTGGGTATTTCTATCTCCAGGGCTACCTTCCTGCAGGTGGCACAAACCTCAGCATCGCTTCCCTGCACAGTTCTTAGTCACATGACACGTGTCAGGAGTTGGCAGGCCCCTCCTCCCCCCAAGAGCTCAGGGGGGCCTCGCTTCTGCCTAACTTTTTTTTTATTTACTTTAAAGATATGGGGTACAATTCAGGCTTGGGTATAAGAATTTTCATTATGCAGCTACCCTTGTTGGTGATGTGCTTCTGCTTACTCTTAAATGCAGAGTAACTTGTTCCTGCAAACTATCTGGAAAGGTTTCTGGAAGCTGGCTATCTACATGGCTTGATGGTGTTCGGTGACTCAGCTGCTCATATTGGCCAGACCACCAGCTTGTGCAGTAAAGCCATCAGCTGAACTAACTGTCCAGGTGATGATCAAATCAATGAACGGAACGTGTTTTGGCTTTTTGCTGCTGCTGTGGACACGGCTCAAGGCAAGCCTGCCAGATAACCTTGTCAGTGCTCACAGAAAGAAGGGACCGGTATGTTTAGAACTGTGACAGTCCATGTCAAAGAATCAGATGGCACTGAACGGGTTAAACTCATCTGGAAAAAAAGTGAAAGGAAAGGCTATTCTTACCAGGGAATGAAGTCTCTGCAGAAACTCATTGTGTGGAGGGTCCCTCTGGGCCTCGGAACAATTCGCTCTCAGAAAATTAGAGGCAGCCTTGGTGCTTCTGGGGAATGGATGTAACAGGTGTCCGCTGTCCCTGGGAAACCTCGGAAACCTTGCTCCTTCTGCCACTGCATTTGGCTGCGTGCCCTGAGGGTAATCCCAAGCCCCTGAGAGTTCAAGATTTTGAGCCGCAGAGATCCTGAATAATTGGATTCTTGGAAGGCATTACTTTTGCAAATTCCGCCAAAGATGTACTTCCTGGGGTGTTTTCTGACAAAGAAAAAAATCCCTTCTTCGGTGGAGGAGAGGCCAGAATGAAGACGCTGCACCCCCTGGAGAGGACACTTGTCCTGTCTGGTTTCCAGCCTCACCCTGAGGTCGATGGCAAGGTGGGAGGTGACCAGGCCTTACTCTTCCAGCACCTGGGAGAAGCGAAGCGTGATCTTGGCTGTGCTCACAATGCATGGCACGGGGGCAGGGTCCTCGTCCCGCCTGCAGAGAAGGACAGGCGTGTGGGTACCAGGATGGGTGCTGTGATGTCACCGGACGGACGCGGTCCCGCAGGGAGTCCCTGAAGGTCTTGGTGTCAGGAGCTGGAGAAACAGATTTCTCCTCCAGGGCGTAGAAGGAAGTGGGGAGGGAGGTTGAGGGGAGGGTGTGGCCTGACCCCACAATGTCATGGATTTTTTTTTTTTTTTGAGTTGGAGTCTCCCTCTGTCACCCAGACTGGAGTGCAATGACTGCTCCCGGCCACCGCAGCCTCGACCTGCTGGGCTCCGGTCGTCTTCCGCCTCAGCCTTCCAAGTAGCTGGAACTACAGGCGCGCACTACCACGCCTGGCTGATTTTTGATTTACTGTAGAGATGAGGTCTCGCCAAGTTGCCCAGGCGGGTCTCAAACCCGAGAGAGTTCAGGCAATCCACTCGCCTTGGCCTCCCAAAGCGCGGGATTACAGGCTGAGCCACCGAGCCCAGCTTGCGCTGTGTTTTAATACGTGGCTGCAGAGAGAGGCACACAGCGGAACAGAACCCACTCAAGACACAGAAATCCATTTCCAGTGCAATTCTTCCTCTGGACCACACAGGGGCATATCCTTTTTGGAGGGAACTTGGCGGTATCTGTTAGAGTTTAAAATGGGCACCCCTCCCACTCCATAATTTCACTTCCAGATATCCACCCTCTAGAAACTCTCACATGTGTGTACAAATGTGTAAGCGCAAGGAGGCTGAAGTGAAGCACAATTTATAAAAGCAAAGACCTGGAAACAACCTGTTTGTCCACAAATAGGGAAATGGCCACATTGATTAGGGAGCAATTAGGTGGAAAGATCTCCAAGACACCGGGAGCTGACTTTTAATTGAGGTACAATTACCCATGAACCATCTCAGTGTACACAGTTTGGTGGCAGTAAATACATCCACGGTGTTATGTAACTGTTGCCTCTGTCTAGTTCTAAGACGTTTTCTTTTCTTTTTTTTTTTTGAGTTGGAGTCTCATTCTGTCGCCCAGGCTGGAGTGCAGCGGCATGTTCACAGCTACCGCAGCCTTGACCTTCTAGGCTCAGGCAATCCTTCCACCTCAGCCTTCTGAGTAGCTGGAACTACAGACGTGCACTACTACGCCTGGCTAATTTTTTGATTTATTGTAAAGATGAGGTCTTGCCAAGTTGTCCAAACTGTCCAAGTTGCCCAGGCTGTTCTCAAACCTGTGGGTTCAGACAATCCTCTCACTTCATACCTCGGCCTCCCAAAGCGCTGGGATAACAGGCTTGAGCCACCATGCTTGGCCCCAAGATGTTTTCATCATGCCAAAAGGGACCCCAGACTCATCAGTCACTCCCCCTCACCCTTGAGAAGTGACTTTTAAATGTCAAAATGACATGTGCATATTACCCAATTTGTGTCTGAAAACCTCCAGACTGTGTCCTGTGTGCCTATATAGACTTACAGAGCTGTGGAGACCCTCAGAGCCCATGTTGACCTAGAGAGGCCAGGTGGAGACTTTCAGAGGCTGTGTAGAACAGCGGGTCTAGGTGGGACTTGGAACTAGCTGGCCATGTTTCAAATCCTGGCCCTGACTCAGCCGAGCTGTGTGCCACTGGGCAGGCGTTTAGCCCCTCTGTGCCTCTGTTCCCACAGGTGTAAGCTGGGGATGCTAATCGCACCTAACAAAGTAGTTGTGAACACAAACCTGATGCCATCACCATTTAGTCCACCTACCTCTGTGTTTACATTTTTAAAAACATCAAAATCATGGGCAAATAACCCTATTTTGAGCTTAGAGAGCAGGCATGCTCAGCACATTTCTAGAATAATCCCATTTGGGACATGACAGGGCCGGGCCACCACCCGAGTTGCTTGCTTCAAGCAAAGGCTGTGGAAGACGCACGTTTCAGTGCAAGGACCAGAGCAGTCAGTCCTTCCCTCCTCAGCAGCACAGCAGGAACGTGGGCTTCACAGAGCAGGAAAATCCCAAGGAGAGAGATTTGTGGAATCGCTTTGCATCTAAATCAAGGGCTGAGGCCGGGCTTGGTAGCTCAGCCTGTCATCCCAGCACTTTGGGAGGTCGAGGCGAGTGGTTTACCTGAGCCCACGAGTTCGAGACCCACCTGGGCAACTTGGAGAGACCTTGTCTCTACAGTAAATCAAAAATTAGCTGGGTGTGGTGGTGCATGCCTGTAGTTCCGGCTTCTTGGAAGGCTGAGGTGGAAAGATCCTTGGAGCCCAGCAGGTTGAGGCTGCGGTGGCCGGGAGTGTGCCCCTGCACTCCAGTCTGGGCGACAGAGTGAGACTCCAACTCAAAAAAAAACCCCCGAAAAACAAAAAACAAAAACCAAGGGCTGGCAGATGATTTAGAGTGAGAGGGAGGGTCTCTGGGAAGCTGAGATATCTAAAGAGGAAGGAAGAAGGAAGAGAAAAAAGAAGGAGGGAGGGAGAAGGAGGTGAAAGGAGGGATAAGAGTCGGTCGAACAAAGGAAAAGAATTTTAAAACACAGGTGAGGAGGGAGGAGACAGGGCAGGAGGAGCCGCCCCGCTGTGATCCCAGGCCTCAGCCCTGCGCCCGTGAAAACAGAGTGCGCGTCCAGCATTTCAGCCATCATGTGGAGGGAGAGCTGGGGGCAGCCGGTGTGATTCAGTGCCCCGTCCTGGTCCACACTGAGGCCGGCCGCATGATGGAGGTGGCACCGCGCGGGGGGCAGGCCCCAGGGCTGTGGGGCGGGAAGGGCCCGAGGCGCCTGTCCCCTTGATCGGTGGCTTTAGGGCACAGTTGGCTTTTGGTTCCGGGGCTGCTTTGTGTAGAGGTGAAGAAGCCTGGGCTTCAAGTGCGCCCGTCCGCCCCACCTGGGCACGCTGTACCCGGCCGGCAAGCTTTCGTCCTTCCCTTCCGTCCCCAGCGCCCATCCTGCCGTTCCGGATGCCTCTGCAGACCCTGGGCTTCGCCCCACTCCTAAGGGAGCACATGCGTTTGGTTTTCCCGACCGCTGCGTGACTTCACTTCGAATAATGGTCTCCCATGCCAGACTATTTGCTGCAAAAGACTTTCTCTTGTTTTTTTCTTTTGGCTGAGTAGTATTCCATCGTGTGTGTGTGTGTGTGTGTGTGTGTGCGCGCGCGCTGGCGTGTGTGTGCGCGCCCTATTTTCATTATCCACGGATTGGTTGATAGGCATTTAGGTTGATTCCACATCTTTGTGGCTGTAAACTGTGCTGCTATAAACATGCGAGTGCAGGTGTGTCTCGTATAACTGAGACAGGGGCTAGCTAGAAAAAGGCTAGCTAGACCAACAGGCGAGGCCTCTGGTAATGGTAACAATGTAGCGAATTCTGGTAATGGTAACAATGTAGCAAATTTCGGGAGACCTCGGTGAACAAGCTCCCTGCCATCCTCTCAAGCTAGAGCTTTAGTACTCACTGCTGGGATCAAAAAGCAACCAATCAGCTCACCATCAGGCCCCTACCTCCTGCTGATTGGTCCTTACTACTGACCGATCAGAACAGCAACAGCTCACAGCTAGTGCTAGCCAACCGGCTTGGACTTAGGGCTATATAAGCACCAGGTTGCTACCCCGGGAAGGGGAAAGCCCATTGGGTCCCCTCCCACTCTGGGAGCTTGTCTGTCCTCTCAGTAAATCCTGTTTACTCGCTTTCTGGCCGGCCTAGTCCCTCATTCTTCCTGGGCTTGAGACCAGACCCTCGGCCCTGAAGAGCTGCGACCTGAAGAGCCGTGCACCCCAGAGGCTGGCTTGCCCGCTGATGGACCCGGCTGAACCAGGAGGGCTGCCAGGAGAAGGCGAAACTGAGACGCCCCAGGGGCTAGGCTTGCTGGCCCACCAAACCAGCAACGCTCTCAGGGCTTGGCTTCCCATCCCATGAGAGCTGACACTTCTGGGGCGAGGCTTGCCAGCCCCCTTGACGACCCTTTCTGGAGCTTGGCTGGCCGACCCATTGAGCTGACACTCTGGAAGTCCAGGCTGACCTGAAAAATCTGCATCCTAACAACCTCAGGGAGAGGATTTTAAACCTCCAGTGCTGCACGGGCAGGTAGACGGCATGTTGCTTGCATATCTTTCCCAAGCATTTGAAGGCCGTTCTGCATGTGTCTGTTGACTTCACGCAGTGACTCAAAGCGTTAAGTAGCATTTGGCATCCTCAAAATGGCGATTTTGCTTCCGATGACTTTCCAGAAAAATTAAAGGTGTTGTGAAGGATAAATTATAGTTCGACCATGTCGTCTGTTAAAATGTCTTTCCTCTTCCCCGGCAACCTCCTTCCCATCTCATTAAGCCAGCTGACAGCACAGTCCTAGACGATGATGACTGTGATTTACTACCTCAAGGCTCAATTGTCGCCGGCCCGGGTGGGGGAAGGGAAGGTGCAGCCCCACCTTCTGCGGCTTCTGCAGCTGCCTTAAACACAGCAAGGGACGCAGAGGCACAGGGAAGCATTTCCACCGCTCTTACGAGCTGAGATGTGAAATGAGATTTATTTGCAACAATCTGATAGAGAAAATTGCATCTTGGGAATTGATGTCCTAGAAAGGCTTTCAAGTCAGCCAGGAGTTACTACGGGATGTGAGCCACACGGTGAAATATGAAAGAGTCAGAGGAGGGAAGAAAATGGGACTGTGACATTTTCTGCAGCCACAGTTAAAGGGATTGACCCGTTTGCACATCGTGAATTATGGTCACAATTACAGCCTTCCCTGTCTGGTCTTCCTAACAGTCGGTTCCTCGGGCCCTTAAATTGATGCCATAATTCAGCCTTCTGCTTTTAAAAAAAATGCAGTTCTGCAGACATGATGCTAAATAAACAAAACCACCAAACAGCTCTCTCCTCTCCCCCAGAGGCTCAATCCTAATAAATAATTTCAAATAATTGTGACGTGTCATCTGGCGCTTCACATTGTTTCTTTGCCTTCTCTGAAAATTGCCACTGTGACATGAATGGGGTGACAGAGTAACCCCAAGATAGCTTTTAAAACGAGAGTGGAGACTGGAGGTCTCTGTGAGATCTTGCTTGCCCAGGTATCGTCCGGCAGAGCCGCCCTTCGCCACGACTTAGGGCGAGTCTTGCGTGGATGGGACACGTGTAGATGCACGGCCGTTGAGTCTTCAGCCTGTGTAATCTTAATCCAGTGGGTGCTTCTGGAATCCTCTCCATGTCTCCACGTGCTTGCAAACGTAACAGTGCGGGAGCCCATGGACATATCGGGGCTTTACCGACCTCAGGGTTGCCTCCTTCCTTGGGGGCTGTACACCGGACGACTGAAGCCAGTTTCTCTGCAGGGTCTTTGTGTTCTGCACAAGACAACATCTGTGTCATCCTCACACTTGCTTCAGCCATGGTGATTATTTTCAAAAGTTCCAGTAATCTGGACTTCCCTTTTTATTCGATCTTGGGATCCAGTCACTAATCCACAGCTGCTTCTCTGAAGAACCAGATGACGGCTTCAAAAAGGCGAGACCTTTTGACACCTTTTTCGGCCCCTCCAGAGGGAAAATGAGGGCCGTGGCCACATCCAAAGCCACAGGTGCTTGTGGCCGTGACTGCACCTCGTCTGAAGCTCATGACAGTGTCTTTTCCCACTCCACATGGGTGTGCATGAGGATGTTGCAGCTTCCTGTTTTACTGGGGGTGAATATGTACAATTTGTCTTTCTGGGAAGAGTGCAGATGGCTTGGGTGTAACTTAGTGAATAGTCACAATTTGTTAATTTCATCTTGCCTCCCCTCCCCAAAGAGAGGCGGGAAAAATACTAATACACAATACTCATTGTGTGGTGGGGAAGAGTCTTCTTTACCATACAAGGTAATCGGATCAAGAATTTACCAAAACAGTACTACTGACTTACAAATTCACATCGGAACTGCATAGCTCCCTGATTCTTTTGACCAGTGGCTTATGCTTAAACAAGACTCAACAAGGTCAGTTTTCTAACTAAAAATTGGTGAAATATTTTTGTTCTTTCATTGCCATGCCTTTCTAAGTCCAAAGGATACATCCTGTTCCCGCTTTCTTCCTCCCCAGCCAGGCTTCTTCTCTTTCTTTGTAGGGTTGTGTCACATTAACTTTTTTTTTTTTTAGTTGGAGTCTCACTCTGTTGCCCAGGCTGGAGTGCAGTAGCATGCTCATGGCCACCCCAGCATCGACCTGCTGGCCTTAGGTGATCCTTCCGCCTCAGCCTTCCAAGTAGCCAGAACTACAGGTGCACACTACTGCACCCAGCTAATTTTTTTGATTTATTGCAGAGACGAGGGCTCACCATGTTGCTCAGGCTGGTCTCGAACCCATGAGCCCAGGCAATCCTCTCACCTCGGCCTCCCAAAGTGTTGGGATTACAGGCTTGAGCCACTGTACCCAGACACATCACATTAACTTTAACAAGGTAAAATCCATCAAGCTTAAAGCTATGAGAAATTTTAAGAAATTGTAGATTCCATTCATAAAAGATACTCTGAGCTGGGCTCGGTGGCTCAGCAGGTAATCCCAGCGCTTTGGGAGGCTGAGGTGAGTGGATTGCCTGAGCTCGCGGGTTCGAAACCCGCCTGGGCAACTTGGTGAGAACTCATCTCTACAATAAAAATTAAAAAATCAGCCAGGCGTGGTAGCGCATGCCTGTAATTCCGGCTACTCGGAAGGCTGAGGCGGAAGGATCGCCGGAGCCTGGCAGGTCGAGGCTGCAATGGCCGGGAGCGGCCACTGCACTCCAGTCTGGGTGACAGAGTGAGACTCCAACTCAAAAAAAAAGAAAAGAAAAGAAAAGAAAAGATACTCTGGATAGCCAGTTATCTCTAATTATTGAGACGAACTCGGAAACTTTACTTTGAGATAATTATAGACTCAACACAGAGAGGCCCACGTGCCCTACCCGCTTTCCCAGTGCATCTTCTGTAACTGGAGTATAGTATTAAATCTAGCACCCTGACATGGAATATGCCGTTCACCGGCCTATAGACTGCTATTCCGTTTTTACACACACCCGCGTGTGTGTGTTTAGGGTTCTGTGCAGTTTGATCCCAGCCACAGATCTGGGAGCCACCACCACAGCTGGGATACACAACTGTTCCATCGCCACAAGTGAGCTCTCTTATTCCACCCCCAAGACTCACGTCCCACTGGCAGCCACTGACCTGTTCTCCATGGTGACACTTCTGTCATTTCCAGGATGCTGCATACGTGGGTATTTGGTATGTATGCACAGCGTGCGACCTTCTGGGACAGTCTCTTCACTCAACACGGTGTCCCCAGTATCCATCTAGGGGCTGCACGTGCAAGTTGTTCACTCCTGATCGCTGAGGAGTATTCCATTGTATGGATACGCCAGAGTGTGCTTAGCCCTTCGCCCTTTGAAAGACAGTTTGATTGCTCCCAGGCTTTGCTAGTAGAAATACACGTTCATGGTTGGGTTCGGTGGCTCAACCTGTCATCCCAGCATTTTGGGAGGCTGAGGCGAGTGGATTGCTTGAGCCCATGGGTTTGAGACCAGCCGGGCAACTTGGCAAGACCTCGTCTCTACAATAAAATAAAACATTTAGCTGGGTGTGCTGGAGCATGCCTGTTGTTCCAGCTACTGGGAAGACTGAGCTGGAAGGATCGCCAGAGCCTGGCAGGTTGAGGCTGTGGTGACCGTGAGCATGCCACTGCACTTCCGCCTGGGTGACAAAGTGAGACTCCAACTCAAAAAAAAGAAAAAAAAGAAAAAGAAATGCACGTCCCTGGGCAGATTTTAATCTATGTGTATGAACACGGTTTCACTTTCCTGAGACAAAGGCTCAGGAATACGCGACTGCCAGCTTGTGTGGAGAATGCTGCTTGGTTTCATGAAAAGCTGCCAAGCTGTCTCCAGAGCAGTGGGGCGGGGGGATCCCCTTTCTGCCTCCTTGCCAGCAGCACGCATTTCTAGACAGGTAAGTGAGCATCAGAACAGGGCGGGAAGCCAACCATGGCCGTCCAGGTTGAGCCGAGGGTGGGTGAGGAGATTGCTTTCAGGGGCGCTGATGGCAGCCTCTGTTGTGGCGTGAATGTTCCCGCCCTTGTTGGCTGGAGCTGTGTGTCGGCGACAGTGGCCACGTGTGAGATAAACCCAGCAGTCGTCCCAGCACACCGGCTGTCTTCCTCGAGGACAGGACGTGCCGAGGCTCAGGATGACGGTGGTCCCCACACCACTCCAGGACACATCCACGTCCCTTCAGAAGGGAGGAGGAAGAGGACAGCGTTTGCACTGGTACAAGAATGCTTTCCCAGGAAGGCCGCCCATCGTCTGATTCTGTCACGTTGCTCAGAACACGGCCCCTTGAGCTGGAACGTTCCAAGGGTCTTGGAATCTGGTTGGTCAGGCGTTCGCTGTCACTGCCACAGGGGTGAGTCAACCCTAGTGGTCACTCTGGCCAGCTGAAGGCTTCCCTGAGGGGCTTGCCTCCGTGTCCCCATCCTGGAGTATTCTGGGTGTGTTCATGAGGTGCCTCATCTGTGCTTGTGAGCTAGATCTAGTTTCCTCGGCACTCCCGGCCTCCAGCAGGCCCCCGAGAGGGGTCGTGCCACCCCCAGCTAGAACCACAAGGAGCAGGGCCCTTGCCCGGTGGGGGATGTATCTGTCGCCAAGGTGAGGCATGTCCCCTCTCACGGGGCACCTTGTCACACACACCAGGTGCTTCACGAGTGCCCTTGGGCCTCCACTCACATCACATCGGCTCAGACCTGGTCTGTGGGGCTGGGCAGTGGCCACATGCCACCTTCCTTTCCACAGGTACCTTTCCCACTCCTGACACCCCACAGATGTGCCTCCTCACCCCTTCCTGTGGCACACGGGCTCATGTGAGCGGACCACTGCAGAGGGGCCAGCACCAACCCCACTGCCCGGGCATGCGTCTCAGTTTTGACTGAGAAGAGACCACCCATGTGCACCATCTCCCTGCTGGACCACAGAGCTAACACAACTGCCCTCCCAACTGCAATCCTGACCCTTTTCTCTCTACTGCACACTGTTTCTTCCCCAGGCAGTGATAATGAAGAGGATGAAGAGTCGAGGATGGAGAGCAGCCAGAGCCTCCTCCGGGTTCCGGCGGGCGAAGGAGTCGCCTCCTGTCATACACGTGTCTGGAGCCAAAGTCCAAGAAGAGACGCCTGCAGTGTTCAGTGCTGCGTTTGACTTGGGACTTGCAAGAGTCACTGGGTGTGCGTTGGCCAGGATTCAGATGCCCGTCGCCGAAACAAAGACCCCAGTGTAACAGCGGGTTGAACATAGAGAGTCTCTCCTTCAGGGCTTGGAGATGGGATGGGACCTCTGCCCCATCCAGTGCTAGGTCACCTTTGTGTTGCTGCCATGCCAGACTCAACACGGGGTGGTCCCTGTGTCCCGCACAGTTGCTCTGACTCCCCTCCCCCACTCCCCGTGTTGCACCCAGCCGGTGGCGGCTCCCCCCCCCCGCCCCGTGTTGCACCCAGCTGGTGGCGGAGAGAGGGGAGCAGAATTGGTGGGAGTACTCCTTTCCTTGGTGGGCCTGGCCAGGAAGTTACCCACACAATTTTCGCTTAAATCCTGTTAACCTCACCACAGTGCAAGCCCCACTTAGCTGCAAGGGAGCCGGGAAGTGCCGTCTTTACTCTAGAGAGTCATGTGGTTCTAGGAGTGTCTATAACCTAGCACAGGGTTACAGCGGTTGGGCAGCAACCCACAGAATCAGGTACAATGTCCTCTAGATGTGCGGCCAGGCAAGAGTGCTACAACTTAGGGCCACAGTTCTCAGCCCCTCCCCCCCCACACTGGAGATACCCGGCAGAGTCTGGAGTTGTCATTGCACAACCGGGAGGACGTGTGGTACTGACACGAGTGGATAGATGCTGATAGATATCCTGGAGTGTACAGGACAGCTCCCACAAGAGGATTATCCAGCCTGAGACGTCGGCGGCACTGGGGTGGCGAGACCCTGTCTGAGGAATCCGTCTTTGCAAAGCCTGAGCCCACCACACGTTGACACCCTCTTGGCTTTCATTTCATGCTCTTCTGAGAAAACGTCCAAGACTAGAGACGCAGGGGTGTCAACATGCCTCCAGCAGATAAGAATTAGAGCAGCGCGCAGTGGGAGCTCAGTCGACCCCGGGTCATTTCGGCAAGGGGGTGAGGCTCCACCCACCTTGTCTGCAGCTCCTGGAAGCTATCTCTAGCCGTGTCAGTCCTGCAGGAAAAGAGTTCCTTCTCTGGATTTTCCCAAGCTACTTAACAACGTGCCGTGTCTCACTAATTCAGAGGAAAGAAGGAAATCTATTCAATTAGAGACAAGTGTAATTTTGTATAATTAATCACAGTCTTCTTAAGGCAAAGAAAAATAATTTGTTTTGCATGGGAAGGGGCCTATAATTATCCGGCAAAAGAGGAAAAACCATTCATTAACATATCGTGTTTACTTCCAACATGGGGAAACGTACCACCGTGCCTGCTGTTAGTCCTAGGCATGAAAAACCCGTGTGCTAAGCCTTGTCATTCTGGTTCTGATAATCTGCTTTGATGACAGATTAAAAATGCAGTTTGGCACTTGGGGCCATAAATCTTAAATAATCAACCTGAGAGAACAGCACCAAACCCTCTGGAGAGGTTTCTAACATGAGAAGTGACGTTTCTTAATAAGCTTGGGATTAATGCTGTAACGTATCACTGGTTCAGTCGGAACAAGCAGAAAAATGGCATGGTTGCCACAGTGACCACTCCAGAGTGTGTCCTATAATTCTGGAAAATCAACTTCTGGAAATTCAGCCCGAGATGAAGACAGACCGTGTGTCAGCTGTGCATCATGGAAACCTGGGCTATTTTTGGTTGCTATTCAGACATCATGTATTTTTCTGTAGACAGAAGCAAGTGGAGTGCTCTTTATTTCCTTGTTCCTGGGTTTGCGCACTTGCCTTCTGGGCTCTTCCTTAGGATGTCATCATTATTTCTCTCAACACATCGATTCTCAGTAAATCACTTGCCACTCTTGCATTTTGACTCCATTCCATCTATCATAGCTTTCTTATTTGCCTTCCCAATGAGACAGCGTCTCGAAGGAAACTTTCACTTCTTTCACTTTGTTTCTCTCATGACATCTACTACAGGGCCTTCCAAAGACAACACATCCTCCCTGATTTGGGGGTTTTACTTTTACTTTTACAGAATGCGCTTGGAGTCACAACAGGCTCGCCACCATGGTAAGACTGTTGCGATTCCGTCGTTCTTATTGCCAGGTATACAAAAGAATTTGGAACACAAAAGAAGAGAGTAAAAGATCTGAGTCTTACGTGATTATGAGATATTTTGGGTAGGGAGCTAGAAGTACATGTGTACCTTAAAACAATATACAGAGCTTTAATTTCTTGTGTCCACGGATACCCAGGAAGCCCACAAGAAGCAGAATGCATCTGAGATGCTAAGCTCTGCGGTAGGGGAGGGAGACAACATCCCGGCTTGTTGGTGATGGGGCGGGGTGGGGGCGGCATATGTAGCTCTGGGCATCGCGTGGAGGCTCAGGCCCCGTCCAACTGCGGCACCTTCGGCTGTGTCTGAGTCGCCTGCCTCACTGCCTGCGGGTGAGGGGGCTCATGGCCTTTCCTTCCAGGACGCTGTGCGTGGAGAACGCAATGCGTGTTCGTGTGAGTCACCCGGCGCACGGCCCTGTCCGTCGTGGGTTACAACAACAGAAGCCAACCTCACCAAACTTAAACAAGAAAGGCACATCCATCAGAATGACCCTGGGCATCCCACAGGGTCAAGGAAGAGCTGAGCAACCCAGCTCAGAATTGGGCTCTGGGCATCTCCATGGCAGGAAGGCCTGACTGTTTCCTGGCTGCAGCCATCTCCACGGATGCCCGGACTCCTCTTCAACCACGCCTGGCTCTTCTGAGGGCTTAAATTTCAGGTGGCTCAGCCTGTCATCCCAGCACTTTGGGAGGCCGAGGCGAGTGGATTGCCTGAGCCCACAGGTTCAAGACTAGCCTGGGCAACTTGACAAGACCTTGACTCTACAGTGAATCGAAAATTAGCCGGGCGTGGTTGCACGCACCTATCATTCCGGCTCCTTGGAAGGCTGAGGAGGAAGGATCACCAGAGCCCAGCAGGTCGACACTGGGGTGGCCGTGAGCATGCCACTGCACTCCAGCCTGGGCGACAGAGTGGGACTCCAACTCAAAAAAAAAAAAAAAATTCCAGGAGAGATGTACCCGGTGTTCTGGACTCAGTCACCTGATTCCCAAAGGCTGGGTGGTCAAGCCACTGGCAGCCTCGCCTGACCATGAGGAAGTCCCTCTAGGAATAGAGCTGTTGGACCAGAAGACAGACAAGACATGCCTACCCAAACACGGGTACACAGAGGTGTGCAGGAGATGCCAGCTTCCGTTTGGCCACCCATGTTAGCACTGTTTTATACCTTGCGTGTGTGTGACATGATTCTGACCAATTTTCAACAGCTGACGAGGAAGGCTCTTACATCTTCTTTCCTCTCCCTGTGAGCGTCCTCCAGCTCCTCCTAGACACTTTCTGCCGTTCAACAGACTTAGTTATCTGCTCCTGGGCTCCCTCTTGACCCTGAACTTCCGTCGGCCCAGCTGGATTCCATGTGCACGTGGTGGGTTCACCTCCCCAACACAGGCTCTCGCTCCTGCAGCTCTTTCTTGCTGACGGCCATGCCCTCCACACCTGCCTTGGCTATCATTCCCACAGCCGTCCAGAAGACCCACACGGGAGAATGGGAGGGAATAAGAGCTGATGTGGAGAGCCGTAGCTGAGGCTGCTAGTGACCCAGGAAGGAGATGGTGCGGGCTGGGAAGTGTGATGTGTGACGGGCCCTCTACGCCACTGTTAGCCCCTTGGTAAGGCTCCAGCTTCTCCTTGCCCTCCGCTTGCGTGTCCTCCGCCTCCTCCTGGATGCTCACCGCCAGCCACAGCTCTGGACACAGCTGACCCAGCTCCCCACCTCCCCCTGTGCGTGTCCCACCTCCCCTGAGCTTTTCCTGCATGGCCGTCCCCCTCCCCCGATTTGAGCTCCATGGCCGTCGTTTCAGCCACCCTCTCGCTTGTCGGCAGATTCCCTTCGCTGTCCATGTTCGCATTTGCCCGAGGGAGTTCACGTCTCTGGACTGCAGAGTACTTCTGGGGGAGACGACACAGGCGTCACTTCAACGCAATCCACGATGTCTCTCGTCACTTCAAGCTCCCATGCTCTCTGCTGACTGTTCCTATTAATTTTCAAATCCACGTCCTGTGGATCTGCTCTGAAATATCTTGGATGTCCATCGGCCTTCTCCATCCTCACTGTGGATGGTGGCGAGTGTCCAGGAGGAGCCGGAGGACACGCACAGGGAGGGCAAGGAGGACCTGGAGCCTTATCAAGGGGCTAACAGTGGTGTAGAGGGCGCATTACACATCGTGCTTCCCAGTCTGCACCATCTTCTTCCTGGGCTACTAGTGGCTTCCGGTTTGGCTCCACACATCAGCCCTAATTCCCTCCAAGCCATCTTCCCTAGTGTACCCAGGGTCACCTTGTAGCATCCTTGTATGGCTTTCTAGTTTCTTTTCTTTTCTTTTTTTTTCTGAGTTGGAGTCTCACTCTGTCTCCCAGGCTGGAGTGCAGTGGCACGCTCCTGGCCACCGCCACCTCGACCTGGTAGGGTCAGGCGATCCCTCTGTCTCAGTCTCTAAGTAGCTGGAACTACAGGTGCGCGTCACCAGGCCCTGGATAATTTTTTTTTTTTTTGATTTACTGTAGAGATGAGGTCTTACCAAGTTGCCCAGACTGGTCTTGATCTCGTGGGCTCAGGCAGTCCTCTTGCCTTGGCCTCCCAAAGTGCTGGGATGACAGGCTGAGCCACCGCACCCGGCCGGCTTTCTATTTTCTTTAAGATAAACCTTGGGCAAACCCTTTGGGTTCCCTCCCACTGTGGGAGCGTCTCTGTCTTCTCAATAAATCCTGCTTTCTCAAAAAATAAAAATAAAAAGACAAACCTTAGTTGAGCTGAGTGGATTGCCTGAGCCCGCGGGTTCGAGACCCGCCTGGGCAGCGAGACCTCAATTCTACAATAAATCAAAAAATCAGCCAGGCGTGGTAGTGCATGCTTGTAATTCCAGCTACTCGGAAGGCTGAGGCGGAAGGATCGTCGGAGCCCAGTGGGTTGAGGCTGCGGGGGCCGGGAGCGGCCCTGCACTCCAGTCTGAGACAGAGTGAGACTCCGACTCAAAAAAAAAAAAAGAGAAACCTTAAAGTCTGCATGTGTCTCAAAGCCCAGCTCCCCAGACCCATGTGCTTTCTCTTTTCTCGTCCTGTGTTTCTCACCCCCTTTCCTCCAGCTTCAGCACGTTACCCGACGTTCTATTTCTGGGGCAGTTTCCACACGGGAGTTCACAGCCAGGTGCCTGGGCCTCCCCTCTCCATGTGAACCCCTAGACACGGCTTTCTTCAGTTGATTAACTCTTTCTTACCGCCAAGGCTCAACTCAAGCGTGACTTCCTTGGAGAATTTTCCCTGTGTGCCCGGGCTTGGAGAATTCCTCACCACACCTCCTGCAGCCCCCACCTGCGCTTTCCTTCCATGACACTCGGTCACCTCTACACTAGTTCAACGTCTACCTTGCCCACGACAAGCTGCGTGAGGGTGCCTCCTGCTCACCGCCGTGTTCCTGGGCCCTGATAGGTGAGGGGAACAGGGCGAATGGGCCTCTTGTTTGTCTGGGGCTTGCACGGCTGTGAGCTGATGTCATCCACCCTGTCCCCGAAAATGGGAGAAGCGGAGGTCTCTTCCAAGTGCTCATGAGATATTAGGTGAGAAAATAGATTCTTCTCCCTTTTAATTTGTCTCTCCAACTATTATTCTAAAACTCTGACTTGGATCCTCATAAACACCTAGGTGAGTCCCCAAATTAACAAAGGACCAATGAAATAAATATTAATATAAAAAACCTGGAAGCCGGGTTCAGTGGCTCAGTCTGTAATCCTGTGCCTTTGGGAGGTTGAGGTGAGTGGATTGCCTGAGCCTGTGGGTTCGAGACCCGACTGGGCAACTTGGCGAGACCTCATCTCTACAATAAAATCAAAAGTTAGCCAGGCATGGTAGCGCGCGCCTGTAGTTCCAGCTACTCGGAAGGCTGAGGCAGAAG
>NW_007252907.1:463858-475003 GCF_000164805.1 Carlito syrichta | reverse complement strand
GCCCAGGCTGGAGTGCAGTGGCATGCTCACAGCCACCCCAGCCTCGACCTGCTGGGCTCCAGTAATTTTTCCACCTCAGCCTTCCAAGTAGCCAGAACTACAGGCGAGCACTACCATGCCCGGCTAGTTTTTTGATTTATGGTAGAGATGGGGTCTTACCAAGTTGTCCAGGCTGTTCTCGAACCCATGGGCTCAGGCAATCCCCGCTACTTGGCCTCCCGAAGTGCTGGGATTACAGGCTTGAGCCACCACGCCTGGCCTATATTTTTAAGTATTAAATATGTACAATATGAGGCATACTTTTTCTGCTACTAAAGATATTCTTGGGGTAACCCTCTTGGGTCCCCTCCCACTGTGGGAGCTTTTCTGTCCTTTCAATAAGTCCTGCTTTCGGGGAAAAAAAAAGATATTCTTGGATCATATAATGAAATGAGATATATTGGTACTTTGTGAAGCTTCACGAGCGTTCCATGTCTTCCAGGTATTGTTTATGCCATGGCAGTGAGGCTAGGGTGTTTACACAGTGCCTTTGGGGGTAGAATGAGGATGAGGCCCTCCTGTAGAGACTCAGGGTCCATACACACTGCTTGGAGCATGTATCTATTTCTGTTTGATGCACCACTTAATTGATGGCTTCAAGACATCTCCCAGAGCTCCGCAAAAGTCCAGACTTACGCTCCAAAGGAAAAAGAGGAGGGGCTTGTTGCCAGAGAGAAAATACACTTTCCGTGTCATTCTGAGGACTGGAACTTCAGAAATGTATGTGCAGATAATCCTTTACAAATAAAGAAACTTGTCCAAGCTGAGCCCTCGGGTCTCAAGTATGTTTTTTAAATACATTGATTTGAAAGGAATGGAAGTTAGAAACTGGAAGTGTGATGGATATGTTTTGTCCGAGAGACAAGAAGTAATAGAAATCAGAAGAAAAACTGAGAAGAAACCAAATGTGGTGGCTCACGCCTGTAATCCCAGCACTTTGGGAGGCAGAGACAAGAGGACTGCCTGAGCCCAGGAGTTCAAGACCAGCCTGGGCAACTTGGCAAGACCTCGTCTTAGCCGAACGTGGTGGCCCACGCCTGTAGTCCCAGCTCCTTGGAAGGCCGAGGTGGAAGGATCGCTTGAACCCAGCAGGTCGAGGCTGCAGTCGCCATGAATGTGCCACCGCACTCGAGCCTGGGTGACAGAGTAAGACTGACTCAAAACAGCCAAAAACTGAAAGGAAGGTGCTCTCTGACCAGAGAGACCAGGATCACGATATGAGGCAAGTCTTTCCACAGTGATGACCAAACACAACTGTTTGATGCAAATGCTCAGAATTCCTGCTGACAGAGGGTGCTGCCCGCAATTCGTAACTGCAGGGTGACAACATCGTGAAGAGTATGGGGTCAAGTTCTCGTAAGCCTGTAGACAACCTCACGTCGACGTCATTTTTCTCGTTTTCCTCATCAAGAAGTCTTAACTCAGGGAGTCTGACAACTTGCCCGGGATCACTCGGCTTGTGGTCCTGCCAGAATTTAAATTCAGGTAGTGTAAATCCAGAATCAAAGAGGAGGCCGTATTGCCGATCTCATGTATGCTCTTGAAATCTTGCCTGAAAGTTACGTTGAGTCTATGTGGGTGGAAGGAAAAGCATTCATGACCTGGTTGGTCATCTTCTAAGCAAATTCTTTTCAGCTGATTCAGTTCATCGCTATTCAGTAGAAGGGGAAAGGATGCTTTCCACCGTTTTGGTTTTGTACATCGACTTTATACTCATTTATTTTAAATGACTGCGGCCGAGGGGTTAGTCTAAAATTAGCCCAGTAAACTAATCTGCCATTTTTAAAAACAAGAAGATGAATTTTTTCCCTATTCAGATTATATAGGGACTCCTGAATATTTACTCCCCAATGCAGTAACTTAGGCAAATTATGAGTACCACTTCCCCAAGGGAACTGATTCATACTCCTTATAGGATCAGTGCCTGTTTTACTTAAAAATTCATGTATCTCTCCTCGTAGGTTATCACCTCCTTTTCCATTTCTCTACGTATCATACATTACATGCTGGTCCTAGGACCCGCTATTGGTTACTTGGGACAACATGTAGGGCTCATGAGACAGTGCGTTCAGCTATTTTAAAAAGAGAAAAACAAAGCCGGGCTCAGTGGCTCAGCCTGTAATCCCTCGCCTTTGGGAGGCTGAAGTGAGTGGATTGCCTGAGCCCGCGGGTTCGAGACCCATCTGGGCAGCGAGACCTCATCTCTACAATAAATCAAAAAATCAGCCGGGCATGGTAGCGCCCGCCTGTAGTTCCGGCTACTCGGAAGGCTGAGGCGGAAGGATCGCCGGAGCCCAGCAGGTCGAGGCTGTGGTGGCCGGGAGTGGCCATGCACTCCAGTCTGGGCGACAGAGTGAGACTCCAACTCAAAACAAAAAAAAAAAAAGAGAAAAACAGGCCGGGCGCAGTGCCTCTAGCCTGTAATCCCAGCAGTTTGGGAGGCCGAGGTGAGAGGATTGCCTGAGTCCAGGAGTTCGAGACCAGGCTGGGCAACTTGGTGAGACCTTGTCTCTCCAGTAAATCAAAAAGATTAGCTGGGCGTGGCAGTGCTTGCCTGTAGTTCCAGCTACTTGGAAGGCTGAGTCAGAAGGATCACCTGAACCCAGCAGGTTGAGGTGGAGGTCCCGTGAATGTGCCACTGCACTCCAGCCTGGGCGACGGAGTAAGACTCCAACTCAAAAAAAAAAAAAAAAGAGAGAGAGAAAAACACAGTAGTCTGTTGAGGCTGCTAACTGGTGTATGCTTTGCTCATTTTGAACAAAGATCACCTAGGAAGGCAAGCCTGCATGAGTTTCCCTGGCCTGCCACCGAGCACATACCCAGCCAGGTTCTGGAGCCACCACCTCCCTCTCCCAGCCCCGGGTGACGGCTTGGGGGGGCATCTTTGTCTCTCAGCACCCTCCACACAGCACCTGCCCACCTGCCCTCGGGGGAAGCTGATCGTCCATGGATTTGTGACCGTCAGTTGAGTTCTGCCTGAACAAGGAGAATCAGAGTTTAGACCCTTGGGCTGAAATGTCCTGTGGGCTAAGGTGGACAAGCATTTGTGGGTGAGTAAATCAAGGAAGGGGTCTTTAGGAAGGAGAGGCTTGAACAGTCGAGGGCAGAAAGAGGGGCTCATGCATTAGAGTGAAGGGAGCGGAGAGGTGTGTGCTGTGGTCCTCGAGGCCTCCCGGGACCAGCTCCCCTCCCGAGGACCCGAATGGCGTCTGTTCCAGCTGGCATCCCAAGCATGAGACAGACCCCTCGGTGTCCGAGTTGCATTAGCGGGCTTCTCCTTGCGACCAAAAGATCTCGACTGCATTTATAACTGCCTGATGTCCAGATTTGGATTTTGGTGAATGGGGTACATTTTCAGGGATCTCGGGAGGATCAGAGAGCAACAATATAATGGTTGGGTGTTAGGCTCTTCAGCTAGAGTGCTTGGCGGAAATTCCAGTTCTGCCACTTTCTGATTGTGTGATCTAGACAATCTCGCATATCTGTGCTTTGGTTTCCTTGTTTGCAGACTGAAGGGTAACAATATTTTCCACCTCATGGTTTGCTGTGAGGACTAAACACATGTAGACAGTGTATCTGGCACATAGTATTTAAGCACCAGGTGAGCATAAGCCGCTGTCTTAGTAGGGCCTTACTTTTACACACACACACGTGCACACACACACACACATACATGCACACACAGACATATATTACAATGCGCACATGCCTACAATATGATACATATCTATAATAAAACATATAAATGTGTATACATATATAGATGTATGTGCTCACACACACATATGTATTCTGTATACTCACCATACCTATAATAAAATATTATATATATGTGTGTGTTTATATACATAAAAGGTTTACATACACTCTCTCACACACATATACATAGATCTGTACATACAAACATACAACCGGACGTGGTGGCTCACACCTGTAATCTCAGCACTTTGGGAGGCAGAGGCAAGAGGATTGCCTGAGTCCAGGGGTTCGAGACCAGCCTGGGCAACTTGGTGAGACCTCATCTCCACAATTTATCAAAAAATTAGCCGGGCGTGGTGACGCGTGCCTATAGTCCAGCTACTTGGAAGGCAGAGGCGGAAGGATCACCTGAGCCCAGCGGGTCAAGGCTGCGGTGGCTGTGAGTGTGCCACTGCACTCTAACCTTGGTAACAGAGTGAGACTCTGTCTCAAAAAAAATAAAATAAAGCAAACATACATGATAATAGTGCACACATGCCTACAGTATAATGCTTACCTATAAGGCCCTAACCTAAGGACCTCGTTTCATCCTAACTTCCTAAAGGCTCCATCCCCAGATACAATTCGAATCATGACTTTAATGTATGAATATAGGAGGGGCAAAGTTCAGTCAATTACACCCAGGAATCCCAGCTGGAGGTCCATTTTAATTAAGAGGGCTAGGTGTGGTCCAAAATCCAACGAAGCCGGGTGTGGTGGCACACACCTGTCATCCCAGCACTTTGGGAGGCCGAGGTGAGAGGATTGCCTGTGCTCAGGGGTTTGAGACCAGCCTGGGCAACTTGGCAACACCTCTCATCTCTACAAGAAATCAAAAATTAGCCGGGCATGGTAGGGCTCACCTGTTGTTCCTAGTTCCGGCTACTTGGAAGGCTGAGGCAGAAGGATCACCAGAGCCCAGCAGGTCGAGGCTGCGGTGGCCGCTCACGGCCACTGCACTCCAGCCTGGGCAATAGAGTGAGACTCCGACTCAAAAAAAAAAAAAGTCCACCTCAAAGCTGGTCTAAGAGGGATCTTGAGGCACACCTCTATCACAGGGTGTCGACGGGGAGTGCAGAAGCGGTTGCCAGCCCGTCTCAAGTCCGACCAAATGGAGACTCTGGCCTACCTGGGTGGCCCTGGGAGCGGGAGAGTGTCGTGCAGAGCCCCCATCGGCGAAGGCCCTGCTGGAGCCTCGTGGTGGGCGGTGTCCCAGAGCTACGCAGGGTCTCCAACACAGGTCGGAGGTCCTGCAGGGCTCTGGTGGGAGAAGTTCACTGGAGTCTGGGACAGCAGGTGAGCTGGGACCCTGCAGCCAAAAGGGCCGAGCCAACGAGGCCCCGACACGGACCGAACGGCCTGGTAAGAGGCTGGGGTCGAAGGCCGAGGCCCGTCGCGGCACTGGCTGCGGGAACACAGAGCTCTCCTCTGGGGGTTTGGCAGACATGCCGCATCTGGGGACTGCTTTGACATGTCCCGAGCTGGCTTTACACCCCTGGAGAACTTCTGGCTGGAAAAAAAGCTTCACGAGATGCCAGCCCTGTGCTGTTCCATGCACTTCCTGGTGAGACGTCCAACCTGGGCCAGCTGAGCTAGGAGGGATCCCAGCCCTCCTCTGACTCTCAGTCTCTGCCGTCATTAAAAGTGAATTTTTAATTAGGGTTTTCACTCTTCACGTATGAATCACGTGATCGGCCAGCTAACCTCCTCACATCCCAACGGAGAGTGGCTGTAGTTCTTCTTCTTCACAACGTTTTCCCGTCATTACTCATTTCCTTTACGGATGCCTGTCCTCCAAGAAGATGGCTCTGGCCCGGCCCCCACACTGGATCAAAGGCCTGGCTTGCCCTCCCGAGCCCCCATGCCTCTCCTCTGTGGGCCTTCCCACCCTGGCAATGAAGCAGCAAATGCATGATTCATTGTGGCGCATGTGTCTTCTCGGCCAGATCATCTCCCCAGTGCACGCAGGAGCCAGGCCTGTCTCACTGGAGCTGTAGCCCGCACTGGTTCTTGCCCGTAGCAGTGAATCCCTGTTAAGTGAGTTATTTCATTCACTCAGCTCATCCCTCCACCCATTAACTAACTTATTTAGCATTCACAAACCCTAGGAATTGTGCTATAAACGGGAAGCACACATTCACGTGGCAGTGTCTGCATTCAGAGTTCACAGTTTGGGACGGAAAGTTCTTAGCCCTTTGAGCTGAGCGTTCTCCTTGAGAACCGGGTGAAAGAAGTAGCCCCTCTCATCAGAAACGACTCATCCAAAAAGGAAACGATTGTATATTCAACTCGCTGGGTTCACGACCCCTTGGAAGTCGGTTCACTGTCTCCTAAAACTGTCTGGATTCTGAGGCCAGGGTCCTCCCATGACACAGACTCAGAGACGCGCGCAAGGTGGTTGAGAGGTAGAGAGGGCGCCAGCGAGTCCTCGGGTCAGGAAAGACTTCTTTTGCAGGAGATGTTGAAGCCACTCTGGGCACGAGAAAGTCAAGTGTCCAGGGAAGGACATGGGAGCATGAAAAGCTGGGATGGCTGGGTTCGTTGGCTCAGCCTGTCATCCCGTGCCTTTGGGAGGCTGAGGTGAGTGGATTGCCTGAGCCCGCGGGCTCGAGACCCGCCTGGGCAGCGAGACCTCATCTCTACAATAAATCAAAAAATCAGCCGGGCGTGGCAGCACGCGCCTGTAGTTCCAGCTACATGGAAGGCTGAGGCGGAAGGATCGCCGGAGCCCAGCAGGTCGAGGCTGCGGTGGCCGGGAGCGGCCACTGCACTCCAGTCTGGGCGACAGAGTGGGATTCCAACTCAAAAAAAAAAAGAAAAGAAAAGCTGGGATGGCGCTGTTCGGAGAGAGCATGTCGCATCAGAGAACTGCAGGCACCTCCGACGCCAGAGCGCACGTGGCTGGGAAGAGCCTGGCAGGTGAGGGGTGCTGTGGGGAGAGGCTGGACGAGAGGGTCCTGGACGGGCCCTAGGTCAGGGAGCACATCCGCGGCGGACTGCAGGTGTTGCTGGGGCCTGCGGAGGGCAGATTGGGCTTCTGGAAGGAGCCCTCTGGAGGCGGCTTGAGGGGGGGTCCTGGCAGGTGGTGGCCCAGCCCTGCTCGTCCTTCAGCAACGGGGCTGGAGCCCGGAGGGACGTGCAGGAAGCAGCGTCAGCAGGGCTCTGTGAATGCCAGGAAGTGGGTGTGTGCAGGAGGAAGGGAAGCCTCGCCAGCCTCTGCCGTCGGCGCTTGGTGCCGGGATCAGGTCTCCATGGCATGATAGGCAGGAAGGCCAGTTCAACGAAGTCACGGTGCTCGTGGGCACTCGGAATGAAATCCACCTCTGTAAATGGTAAGAGGTGTACTCCTCGCCATTTGGATTACCTGGTAGGTTGGACAGGAGGATGCCAACGCTGCCTCTTAGTCCCAAGCCATGCCTGTGCAGCCCCACGGAGGCGGCTTTCTCAGCTTGAAGTACGAGCACGGCTGTGCTGAGAAGCTGGGCTGGCCACGTGCCTCTGGGGTGGTGCGGATGACGCATCCCTGCAGAGACCACATACCACATGAAAGGCACAGTCAATACAGGTCTGCTAAGTCGAACGTGCTTCGTACAGTGCGTTATGTGGAGGGCTGTCTATAAATATTCAACCATAATATGAATTTCTTTTTTTTCTTTTTTTGAGTGGGGGTCTCACTCTGTCGCCCAGACTGGAGTGCAGTGGCACGCTCACGGCCACCCCAGCGTCGACCTGCTGGGCTCCGGCGATCCTTCCGCCTCAGCCTTCCAAGTAGCCGGAACGACAGATGTGCACTACCATGCCCGGCTAATTTTTGATTTATTCTAGAGATGAGGTCTCGCCAATTTGCCCATGCTGGTCTCGAACCCATGGACTCAGGCAATCCACTCGCCTCAGCCTCCCAAAGTGCTGGGATGACAGGCTAAGCCACTGAGCCCGTCCACTTATGAATTTCTTATAAATTTTCCTATATATTTGGAATCTTGGGCAATTATCAAGACATGTTTGATCTTGAAAGGGACAACCCCCTATAATTAGTAGCAGATTCAAACTTCATGTAATACGGTAGTAGGCTTTCAATTAAGTTTTTAAAAATAAGAGTTCCATTGAGATATAATCTGCATACCATACAATTCACTACCCTTCTTTTTTTTTTAAGTTGGGAACTCACTCTGTTGCTCAGGCTGGAGAGCAGTGGTATGATCAGGGCTTAGTAGCCTCGACCTCCTGTGTTCAGGCGATCCTCTCGCCTCAGCCTTCCAAGTACCTGGGGCTACAGGCACACACCACCACGCCTGACTAATTTTTTGGTTTTTTTGTAGAGACGAGATCTCACTATGCTGCCCAGGCTGGTCTTGAACTCCTGGGCTGAAGCAGTTCTTCCCAAAGTTTTCTTTGGCCTCCCAAAGTTTTGGGATTATAGGTATGAACCGCTGTGCCTGGCCAGTTCCCCCATTGAAAGTGAACGATGCTGCTGGGCGCGGTGGCTCATGTCTGTAATCCCAACACTTTGGGAGGTGGAGGTGAGAGGATTGCCTGAGCCCACGGGTTCAAGACCAACGTGGGCAACTTGGCAAGACTTCGTCTCTACAATGAATAAAAAAATAATTAGCTGGGTGTGGCGGCGGGTGCCTGTGGTTCCAGCTACTTGTAAGGCTGAGGCGGAAGGATCACCTGAGCCCAGCAGGTTGAGGCTGCGGTGGCTGTGAGTGTGCCACTGCACTCCAGCCTGGGTGACAGAGTGAGACTCTGACTCAAAAAGAAAAAGAAAAAGTGCTACATACCTCAATGCTGAATTTCACTAGTCACCTTCGGAGTACTTCCCTTGGGAAGTTATGCACCGACAACAGCACCTAGTCTTTTTCTGGAATGGTCATCAGAACTGTGTTGTGATTTGTTGAGATCTGACAATTAAGTTAGCAAACTTGCCACTGTGCACTTACGTCGGCATCGCTGTACAACTGTATTGGAACACCCTCCCTCCTCACCTGCTCTGGCCCCCAATGACTCTTTTCTTTACCCGACGCTAAAGGAGATCTTCAAAGGAAGACATTTGATGATGTTCAGGACAACAAGGGTGATACGACGATGGCTCTGATGACCATTCCAGAGGAAGAGTTCCAAGACTGCTTTGACCAGTGGGCTAGGCGCTGGTGTCAGTGCATAGCTTCCCAGGTGGGTACTTTGAAGGTGACCGTAGTGTTCAGCAATGAGGTCTGTAGCACTTTTTCTGGGATGAGTTCCCGAACTTCACTGTTGGACCTTTTATATAACAGCACTTGTATGTAAGGAATTTTCTTCTTTGATTTTTGGAGCCAAGAGAAAATATATCCTATGCAGATTAAAATTAAAGAGAAGTCTAAAACATGGTCAAAATATTGCCACAAAAGTGGCACATTTCATGAGAAAGGGGTTGTTCTAGCATCTTGCTTCCACATCCCGCTGGGTTAGGGAGACAGGGTTTAATTTACAGGCCCTCCCGTCATTCTTGGTGCATGGCAGAGACTTCCCTTGCCAGGAGTCCTCCTGGCTACAGCTGATATGGGTCGTGAGTGTGTTCTCACCCAAGGTACAAGGGGTGCTGTACTAAGTGGGAAAAGGACAAAGTAGCCTTGGGGCTTAAGCCCAGCCTGTGTTGGGGGTAAGTTCAGCTTGCCGGTTCCCTGTACCACCACAGTGAGACAAGCTGGAGGTCTTGAGAACTCCCACCGCCACCTTACATGGCGTGTTGATAGATGGCGAAAATCGAAACACCAACATCGCCTGCTAAGATAACAATAGTAGGAAAGTATAATCCTTTCTTAAGAAATGGCAGCGTGTCCCAGAGGAAGCTTTCTGGCTTGCCCTCAGATGCAGGAATGCAAGTGACGTCAGCTGAGCCAAAGACTGGGCAAATTGCCTGAACCAGGCTTTTCTTTCCACAGCCACATCGTGCTTGGTAGGGGGGGCAAATGTGGCGCCGCCTCTTCTGATGTCGCCGGGAGACCAGTGTTCTCAAGTGCAGCTTCCTTCCGGTGGCCACTGCGGTAAAAGGCCTGCGTGCCCGTCCTCCCTAACCCCAGGGCTGGCACCTGGCTTTAAAGCTGCCCTACAAGCCAGCACCATCCCGGCCCTCTTGTAATCAGATCTTATTGCTTCAGACACACAAAGACTCACGCTTGTGTCTGAAGGTTTCTTACATAGTTTAACTTGTGATTGTATTTGCTTTTAATAAAGTCTACAGCATCAAACACATACTTTGCAGGACGATCATGTAGATGGGAGAGAAAAAAAAAAGTCTAACTGATGCTGTAAAAATAGCCTCACGATCATTTTTAAATAAAGATCATTGCCTTTTATAATGCTCTAAAGTGTCCCTTAGGAATGTGTTTATTTCTTCCAGAAATTCCATCTCGTAAGTTAATTATATTTATCATGCTGCTTTGGGCACTAGGAAACTCAGAATCACAGTGTATGTCATCTGTGATGCTACACAGATCCTCCTAGCATGTCTTTATTTGCATTATTTGTTTTCCACTGACCTCACTTTATTATTCTGGCTTTGGGGGGAAGTGAGGGCAATGAGAATGGTCCTCTCTGCCGCTTAAAATCATTTGCTCCTGTATTTTTACAAGCCGTTTCAAGTCCTTTTTGGACCTAAATGGAGTAAAAATAAAAAAGATTTAAAATATTGCTCAGTTTGCTTAGTTACAGACGTTTTGCTCCGTGCTCTTCCTTCCTTTCAAGCCTCGCCCAGCCCTGGGGTCCCGCGTCCCCAGGCACCCACTCGTCCCTGACCTCCTTTTCTCAGCTCAGCATCGGTAGCGGAACTGTGCACTTCACAAAATATGATTGTTTTGAACATTTCCCTCGTGGTCCCCGTGTGTCAGTCCTGTTCTTGGTTGTCTGTTTTTCAGTGGTGGCGACTGTGGTTCGTGCTTGAGTCAATTTTCGGAGTCAATATTAGTGCCATAGTAATTGACTAATATTGTATCAGGAAATGTTCATGCTCACTTTTTTTTTTTTAAGTTTGGAGTCTCACTCCGTGGGCCAGACTGGAGCGCAGCGGCCGCTCCCACCCACCGCGGCCTCGGCCTGCCGGGCTCCGGCGGTCCTTCCGCCTCAGCCTTCCGAGCAGCTGGAACTACAGGCGCGCGCCACCACGCCCGGCTGATTTCTGACTTGTAGGATCGAGGTCTCGCCAAGCCGCCCAGGCTGGTCTCGAACCCCCGAGCTCCGGCCATCCTCTCGCCTGGGCAGCTGTTCCCGGGCACGCCCGATGCGGAAGGGCGGGAGCCCGGGCGGGCGGCTGGGATGGGCGCTGGGGGTCGGTCGGGGGACGGCGGGCGGGATGGGAGCCTGGGCCCGTCCTCGGGGACCACCCCCAAAGCC
>NW_007252907.1:393140-463304 GCF_000164805.1 Carlito syrichta | reverse complement strand
CTCTGCGCACGGACCCTCCCTCGCGGAGAAGCGGAGCCGCCGCCGCCGGTGCAGCCCCGGGGCGGACGGAGGTCGGGCCGCGTCTTTGTCCCTAGACGGGCTTGCCTGTGCCACCCGGGCGGGATTCGAACTCGCGGGCCACAGCGACTCTTCTGGCCGGGCTCGGCTCAGCCTGGCATCCCAGCACTTTGGGAGGCCGAGGCGGGGGGTTGCCCGAGCCCGCGGCTTGGAGACCCCCGGGCAACTTGGCGAGACCTCGTCTCTCCCGTCAGTGAATAAAGTTGGCCGGGCGTGGTGGCGTGCGCCTGTGGTTGTGGCGGCTTGGGAGGCGGAGAAGGATCGCCGAGCCCAGCGGGTCGAGGCTGCGGGGGCCGTGAGCGTGCCAGTGCCCTCCAGCCTGGGCGACTGAGTGAGACTCCAACTTTATTTCTTTTATCTACTTATTTATTTATTTTTTGAGTTGGCGTCTCACTCTGTCGCCCAGGCTGGAGCGCGGTGGCCGCTCCCGGCCCCGCAGCCTCGCCCTGCTGGGCTCCGGCCATCCTTCCGCCTCAGCCTTCCGCGCCCGGCTGATTTTTTTTGGATTTATTGTAGAGATGAGGTCTCGCTGTCCAGGCGGGTCTCGAACCCGTGGGCTCAGGCCACCCACTCACCTCAGCCTCCCAAAGGTGCGGGATGACAGGCTGAGCCACCGAGCCCAGCTAGAGACTCCAACTTTAAATAAATAGGTAGATCCAGACACACAGACACACTCCCGCCTCGGCCTCCCGAGTGGCCGAGGAGATGAGGTCTCCACGTGGCCCAGGCTGGTCTGAAACTCGGGGGCTCAGGCAGTCCCCTCACCTCGGCCTTCCAAAGTGCCCGTATTACAGGCGTGAGGCACCACACCTGGCTCTTTGTGTACTTTCTACAAATGAAATGACATAATGTAAAAATACTGTTTTGTGTCTTGTATTTTTTTTTTTTTTTTTTTAGTTGGAGTCTCACTCTGTCACCTACGCTGGAGTGCAGTGGCACGCTCATGGCCATCCCAGCATCGACCTGCTGGGTTCTGGCGAGCCTTCCACCTCAGCCTTCCAAGTAGCTGGAACTACAGGCACGTGCCACCATGCCCGGCTCATTTTTTGATTTATTGTAGAGACGAGGTCTCGCCAAGTTGCCCAGGCTGGTCTCAAAACCCTGTGCTCAGGCAGTCCTCCTGCTTTAGCCTCCCAAAGTGCTGGGATTACAGGCTTGAGCCATCATGCCCGGCCGCAGTCACTTTTAAAATCACACTGCTGATTGCTTCAGTCTCACCAGTTCAGCCTGTTGATTGCAATGGTCTAGAGAGCGCTGGGTTCCCTGAAAGGAAACCCTGTAAGGGACAGCCCGGGGAGACAGGAAGTGCTACCCGCGGTCATTCTGACAGACGGAGGACGGTGACCCTAGGCCGAAGGTGTTGGGGGTTGGACTCAAACCATGGGTTGAGCTTTAGGGTGGTTTTGGGCACATGTCCTCAGGCACAGCAAGAGACCGAATGCTTTTGGGCTCTGCGTTTCCTGGACTTGTGTGCTCCTGGAATGATTGGTTTTCATCCAGAAAGTGATTGAGGAGGTCATGTTCCTGTAAACATATCTGCCAAGGTCAGACAGGACAAACAATTATTCTAGCTTAAAAGAAAATCTGAGTATTAAGATGGTAAGATTACTAAATAGGGAATGCTCTATTTTCCTTTGAAGTGTAGTTTTTTTTTTGGCATTTATTCTAGACTTAAAAAGTGGTAACAGTTGTTTACTAAAATAGAGTTTTTGTGAGTGTGGTTTGGTGATTTTAGCATTTTTTACAGCTTCCCAAGTCTCTCCTGAGGGTCAGGCTGGAATAATAGTCATTATAATGCATGTGCCCTTGTGCATTTGTAGTGCTAAAAAAAAAAAAACAAAACAGCAGCAGCCCTGGAGTTCATATCAGGGCCAAAGAAACCAGTTCAACAAAAACCTGACAGAATTAGACCTAAATTTTGAAAAAAGGAATATGAAATTGAGAAGACTTAAGTGGGTAGCATGGGTTCAGTGTCAAAGCTCTACATATTGGGCGATTTTTACAAAGCGTTACACACTTGAAAAAGGCTCCTCCCACCCCGCTTTTGTTGGTTAAAGACTGAGTTTTAAAGTTAACTCTCTGTAGTATTGCTTTCTTTATTCTTGTTCCCCACCTGCTGGTGTCCCATTCTCAGGAGACCTCCAGGGGAGCAGGCGCTGTGGTGGACTGTTTTTAATCTCTAGGCTCTAGGTTAGCACCAGCCTCCCATGTAGTTGATGCTTAACACGTGTGTACTGCGTAAGTTTGCAGTTCAGGTTACGATTGAGAAGTAATTCTGACATGACTTTGCCATGCAGGAGATCACTTGGCATTTAGCTGTGACGTCGCTAAAGAGCACGAGGTTCAAAGTACATTTGAAGAGATGGAGAAACGTTTAGGCCAAGTGAATTTCTTGGTAAACGCAGCTGGCATTAACAGGTTGGTCACAGATTTAAGTAAATTTATTGTGTCTTTTTTGGGCTTTGTTCCTAACATACCTTTCTTAGTATAAGTTAGCATATTGACTTGTTTTTACTAATAATTAGAAGAAAAACTATGTATTTTAGAACTTTGTCAATCCATACGTTCTTTTATATTGAGATACGACATTCAACACGTGTCCAGTTGAAGTAATTTTAGCCTTGTAATCCTCACCCAGGTTGAGCTGTAGGACATTTTCAGCCTCCAGAAGCCTCCCTCAGTTTCTTCCCAATTAGTACCACTGTATAGGTAGCCTTTATTCTGAGTTGTCACCCTATGTAAGTTGCCAGTTCATGAACTTAATACTAATGGAATTATAGGGTGGGTAAAATGAATTTAGCAGAGAATATTTAGGGTAACATTAACTTTCCTGCTAAACAAGGCATAGGATGGCAGTTGCTTAGGTCATTCATACCCTTGGTACCACTTTTAGTGGTTTAGAATATTTGCCGCTCCAGCTGAGAGGGAGTAGGAACTTGCCTTCCAAGTGGATGTTTTCTGGCTTATTGATTCTTATTGTAATACTTTTTTTTTTTTTTTGAGTTGGAGTCTCACTCTGTCGCCCAGACTGGAGTGCAGTGGCCGCTCCCGGCCACCGCAGCCTCGACCCGCTGGGCTCCGGCGATCCTTCCGCCTCAGCCTTCCGAGTAGCCGGAATTACAGGCATGCACTACCACGCCCGGCTGGTTTTTTGATTTCTTGTAGAGATGAGGTCTCGCTGCCCAGGCGGGCCTCGAACCCGCGGGCTCAGGCCATCCGCTCATCTCAGCCTCCCAAAGGTGCGGGATGACAGGCTGAGCCACCGAGCCCGGCTATTGTAATATTTTTGCTCTTCTGACACTCTCAGTAAAAATGTTGCTGACTTTTTCGGGTTCAGCTTGTTATTAATTGACGTCCTGTTTCTTATTGCAGGGATAGTCTTTTAGTGAGAACAAAAACTGAAGACATGCTGTCTCAGCTTCACACTAACCTCTTGGGTTCCATGCTGACGTGTAGAGCTGCCGTGAGGACTATGATTCAGCAACAGGGGGGGTCCATTGTTAACGTAGGTGAGTCTTCACCTTTCAACTTACGGTTATCCCGTGGTACTATGAAACGACTTAATTCACTAATGCTCACGTGTGGCGGAGTATCGCAGGGTGTGAGTGTGGTCCCAGTTTCGCCAACAGTTTTGATTTTTTTAAGAGAAGTCGGCACCTTGGTTTTTATGTGAAACCTAACTTTTGAAATATGGATAAGGAATTGAAACAAAGTAACCGTGGGGCTAAATAATAATGTCTGCAGCCGTTCCATGGGTCACTGGTAAATCTCATGTCGAAGTTTAGAGGAAGTTTAAATTTCTCCATGTCTTGCCACTGATGTAAGTAACCCCTAGTCTTCAAGTTCATGTGACCCACAGAGCAGATAGGCCATGGGATTTATGCCTGTGGAACTTGAGATACAAGATGAGAAAAGGAAAGATTATGATGCTAATAAATTAGGGGACATCAGAACGTTTTTGACATTTACCCTTGGAAATATAAGGGATTAATTTTCTTGTTAAAGGCATTAGTAAGTGACTCAATCTTTGCCTTTTAATAACATGGCATATATTTGTAGAAAATATTCTCTTTTTAGTTATATCTTAAAAAACCAAGTCAGTCTTTCATGTGCATGCACAACTTTCAGAATTGAGCTAAAAGTAATAAAAATAGGTACTTGAAAATAAATTAAGATAATCTTATTACAGAAAGGACCACTTTATTTTTTTATTTTTATTTTTGAGTTGGAGTCTCACTCTGTTGCCTGGCCTGTAGTGCAGGGGCACACTCACGGCCACCCCAGCATCAACCTGCTGGGCTCCGGTGATCCTTCCACCTCAGCGTTCCAAGTAGCTGGAACTACAGGCACATACTACCGTACCCGGCTAATTTTTTTTTGTATCTATTGTAGAGATGAGGTCTTGCCAAGTTGCCCAGGCTGGTCTTGAACCCGTGGGCTCAGGCAGTCTACTTGCCTTGGCCTCCCAGAGTGCTAGGATTATAGGCGGAGCCAGCGAGCCCAGCCAAGGATCACTTTAAACTGCTAGAAATGTCATTGATGTTTCGGAAGGTAGCAATTTTTGACTAGAAGAACTGTAATGTGTGGCAGAAAGCAAAGCTGCTGAAGCTTCCTGCTTGTTGTTTCTTCTGTGAACATATGTTTCTTTCTTTCTTTTTTGTTTTTTGCCTCTGTAATTTTCTTTGTGCTGAATACCTCTTTCTCTGTCCACCTGCATCTTCTCACCTGTCTTTTCTCCCTGTTCTTCACGGTTCTCTTTGTGATTAATTGGCATACAGTATGTAATGTAGATGAATATTTTAACATTGGACTTGTTGATTACAATAGAAAAAGTGTTGGGAATGTTTTATTTTTCTAAAATAAAATACTTTAAAAAATTGCTGTGAATTCCTTGATTAATTTTTTTTATCATAAGTACAGGTCAGTGGTGCAGAAAATTACTTCCCTATTTCTGTTTTACAAGAACTTATTTGCATTTAGTTGATACTTGAATTACAAACTACTCTTGCATAGTTGCTAAATGAGGTCACTCAAGAATCTGTAGTAGGCAAAGTCACAGTACATTACCGAACATACTGTAGTTGTACTTTTATAAAATGCTTATCTTTGAAGCTTTGCCAATTTAGGTGAACAGTACAGGCGTATCTCTGAGATATTGCAGATTTGGTTTCAGTCCACCATAATAAAGTGAGTATCAAAATAATGTGAGTTGCACACACGTTTTGATTTCCCAGTGCTTCTAAAAATTATACTGTCGTCTACTAAGTGTATAATAGCATTATGCCAAAAAGTACATACCTTAGTTAAAAATGCTAATGATCATCTGAATCTTCAGTGAGCCGTAATCTTGCTGGTAGAGGGTCTTGTGTTGATGCTGATGCTGCTGACTGATCAGGGTTGTAGATGCTGAAGGCTGTAGTGGCTGTGGCATCTTCCTAAAAGAAGACAGTGGAGTTTGCCGCATCAGTTGTCTCTTTTTTCACGGAAGATTTATTTGTGTCGTGTGATGCTGTTTGATGGCACTTTGCCCACAATAGCACTCCTTTCAAAACTGGCATCCGTCCTCTCAAGCCCTGCTGCTGCTTTGTTAACAAAGTTTATGGAATGTTCTCAATCTCTTGTCGTTTCCACGCCGTTCACAGCATCTTAGCCTGGAGTCGATCCCATCTGAAGAAACCGCATTCTTTGCTCGCCCGTAAGATGCCACTCCTCATCCATTCGAGCTTCCTCATGAGAGTGCAGCAACCCAGTCACACCTTCAGGCTCCACTTCCAGTTCTTGTTCTCTTGCTGTTCCCACCACGTCTGCCCTGAAGTCTTGAACCTCTCAAAGTCACTGATGAGGGCTGGAAACAACTTCTTCCAAATTCTGTCAACGTTGATATTTTGACCTTCTCATGAATTACAAGTGCTCTCAATGCCATCTAGAATAGTGAATCTTTTCCAGAAGGACTTCAGTTTACTTCACCTAGGCCCATCACAGGAATCACTGTTTTTGGCAGCTATCGCCTTTCAAAATGTGTTTCTTAAATAATAAGACTGAAGGCTGGGCGTGGTGGTTCAGCCTGCAATCCCAGCACTTTGGGAGGTCAAGGCGAGAGGATTGCCTGAGCCCTGGGGTTCGAGACCAGCCTGGGCAACTCGGTGAGACCTCGTCTCTACAATAAGTCACAAAAACTAGCCATGCATGGTGGTGTGCATCTGTAGTTCCAGCTACTTGGAAGTCTGAGGTGGAAGGATTGCCTGAGCCCAGCAGGTTGTGGCTGTAGTGGCTGTCAGTGTGCCACTGAACTCCAGCCTGGGCGACAGAGTGAGTCTCCAACTCAAAAAAAAAAAGCTCAATTGAAGAGTTGAAATGACTCCTTGACCCAAGGACTGCAGAAAGGATGTTGCGTTAGTGGCATGACAGCACCATTCGTCTCCACCAGAGCTCTTGGGTGTGTCGTCAATGAGCAGTCATATTTTGTTTGTGGTGCCCCAAAACAGGTACAGTATTAACATCAAAGATCACCGATTATAGATTATCACAGCAGATTTAACAATAGTGGCAAAGTTGGAATAGTGTGAAAATTGTCCAGATGTGACATGGAGAAACAAAGAATGTGTGCTGTTGGGAAAACAGTCCAATAGACTTGCTTGATGCAGGATTACCTTGAACCAATTTGTAAACAACGTTCCTTTAAAGCACAACAAAGTAAAGCACAATGAGACGGGGTCTGCCAGTAGTTTAATTTCAGTCAGATGGATCTGCAGATGAACTTTCTTTGGTTGAAGTGAATACTTGTTGCCTTTTGTCTGTGTGTAGAATCATAAAATTGATCAACCTTTCTTTGACTTCTGGCTTTGATCTCTTCCTGCTGGATACTGTGGTAAACACCACAGCATTTTCATCATATCTGACCTACTCAGAGATTACAGTGGATCCCTTTCACTTCCTGGATCAGTTTGCAGGCTCCCTGCCTGGTATTGGCTGCTTCTTTCAACTCCTGTTTGTATGTATCTGGGGCAGACTCGGACTCTGACTCTTACGTAAATGACCAGTGATGGTGATCAGAATTCCTAATTTTTGTCAAAGGATGAGGTGAAATGGGTTTCGCTGTGTGTCTGTTTACTGTAAATTATCTGAACTTTGAAATAACTCTGTTAATTGGATTCATTTGGTTTTTTTTTTTCTAGGAAGCATTGTTGGTTTGAAAGGCAACTCTGGTCAGTCTGTGTACAGCGCCAGCAAGGCAGGAGTGGTTGGGTTTTCACGTGCACTGGCTAAAGAAGTGGGAAGAAAGAAGATTAGGGTGAATGTTGTTGCACCAGGTCAGTGGAGACTTTCTCTTAAAGTAATTTGAGTATGATTTTTGTTTTACAGAGGTGGAAGCCATTAATTGGAGCATTAGTTGACATCTGGGTAGACCAGTACTAAAATGATAGTGAGAAGAATCAAATAGGCTGGGCTTGGTGGCTCAGCCTGTCATCCCTGCACTTTGGGAGGCTGAGGCAAGTGGATTGCCAGAGCCTGTGGGTTCGAGACCAGCCCAGGCAACTTGGCAAGACCTCATCTCTACAACAAATCAAAAAGTAACTGGGTGTGGTAGTGCACACCTGTAGTTCCGGCTACTTGGAAGGATCGCCGGAGCCCAGAAGGTCGATACTGGGGTGGCTGTGAGCGTGCCATGGCACTCCAGCCTGGGCGATGGAGTGAGACTCCAACTCAAAAAAAAATGTACTGGTGACTAGGAAAAAAGTTCCTTGTACTTTGTATTTTATGTGCAATTTTTATTTTTAAGTTTTATACTAATTTTGGAATAACTTAAGGTGGAGCGTATCTTAGAGATTGTGTATTCCTGTCATTTTTACAGTTTGGAAAACAGACCTGGGATTCAGTGGGCTGAGGCAGATCTTGGCCACCTTCTCCTTCCAGTTTCTGGTGGCGCCAAGGTTCCATGCCTCAGGTTCCATGGCTGGCTCATGGCGGAACTGTTGCTGAAAGCCTCCCCTTTGGTTTCTGCCTGTGGAAGCCTAAAAATGACGTCCCCTTAAACTTCCCTTATGCCACTACAAACTTCGAGTCTTTCCAGTTGCCTCACTTTTGTATTGCTTGCCTTTTGCTCAATTACTAGGTGATAAGATTGCCTAGATTAGTGAATAGGGCAGTAAAGAGGTGCTGCAGCTAAAAAGTACACTCTCACTCGTTGGCTGGTGTGCTGAACATCTTGGCTTGGTCGTCACTCGGTTTTGGAATAACACGAGTGTTTTTCTACCCTCTGCTGGTTAGCCGTGGAATCTTGTCCTAGCCTACAAGAGGTGTTTAAGCATTAATTGCAAATAAAGAATGAAAAGGGCAGCTTGTTCTGTGAGTGAGTGGGCTGAGGCAGATCTTGGCCACCTTCTCCTTCCAGTCTCTAGTGGCTCCAGCTTGTAGCCCAGTGGCGATATGGAGTTGGCGCTGAGGTTGAGCCAGTGCGTACCAGGGAGTTGCCGGGTGTGGTGTTAGCCCTTTTGGTCTGTAATGCACCCTCATCCCGACTCATTCTGTAGGCGCAGAGACTAGCTAAATTCAGGCATGCTAAGTTCATGAATATTTGATAAACGACTATGGTTCAGATGCATCTGTTTTTTGAAAAAAAGAAAAAAGTAATCCAAAAGCTGCAGTGTCATTGTACCGTGTTCTGTTTGTGTGTGCTTTATCAAGTGCATGGATTCCAGCAATAGCCTAGAGTGACTGTGTGGATGGATCGTGTGGTTTGGAGCTGCTTGCGTTTGCTTTCTTCTCTTTTCAGGACTGTAGTGATAGGTAGTGAGGGTTAATTTCAGCTCACCATGATTTAAAAACTGAATAGCTTGGGGGTCTTGCATGTACCCTTAACTGACGGTAACTTGCGCAGCAAACTTTCTGCAGTTTCCTACAAGGTCTGACAATTAGGTTCACAAACCATCCTAGAAAAAGCGCTATATGCCTCATTGCTGAACATCAATACGGTCACCTTTGAAGTACTCTGCTTGGGAAGCTACGCACCGAGCACTGGGTCCACCCATCAAAGCAGTTTTGGAACTTTTTTTCTGAAATGGCCATCAGAGTTGTTGTTGTTGCTTGTTGAGGTCCAACAATTAAGTTCGTGAACTCACCTCCTTGCACTTACCTTGGCAACACTGCACAAATAACTGTATTGGAACCCCATCCTACTCACCTCGTCTGGCCCCCAATGACTTTTTTCCCCGAAGATAAAGGAAATATTGAAAGGAAGACACTTGATGACATTCAGGACATCAAGGGTAGTACGACAGTGACACTGATGGCCACTCCAGAAAAAGTTCCAAAATTGCTTTGACAGTGGACTAGACACTGGTGTTGGTGCATCGCTTCCCAAGGGGAGTACTTTGAAGGTGATTGCAGAGATATTCAGCAATGAGTTATATAGCACTTTTTCTCGGTTGAGTTTGGGAACCTAATTGTTGGGCCTCATATTTGCGGGGGCTGTGCTAGATCTTGACATTACAAAAATGAGTGAGATATTGCCTCATGGGGCGCTAAGTCTGGTGGTCAGGACAGACGTGTAAACCACTAACTGCGGTGCCACGTGGTGAATATAAACTGGAAGTGCACGTGTGACGCACCGGGGATGCTGAGCAAGTAACGCTGCGTTTTGTGGTGAGTGAGTGGGTGGTCAGGCTAACAGCAGGAGGTGTTGGCATGTGTGCATTGTGGTCCCGTCCTTCTTTAAGATCCTGCTTTACAGCGCAGTTTCCTCTTTGGAAGTGGTGGTTTTATTTGTCGCTTGCTCGTCCTTCTGTTGAGCATACCGCCCTTGCAGGGTGTAGTGTGCACTTTCATATTAGAGGGTTTGGATTTCCAGTGCAGTTTATATTGCAGATAAAAACCTGTTGCTGAAAAGGTGACCATTTAATTGGGTAATCTTTATTACATTACATTGGTCACGTATATCTAGGAGGTTTCATAGTGTGAATGTGCTTTTTGGTCAGAAGCACAGTGTGAGCTGAGAGAGTAGAATGAAATCAGCTCTATGGATCATTTGCTAACTTTATTTTAGGTAGTAATTTCAGTCGGCTTCTTCACCAGATCTTGTAACAGAGCTAGCAAACATCGGAGTCAGCAAACATGTTTCTTTTTATGTCAGTTTTCCTGGTCACTTTTAAATGAAATTTCCAATTAGCAGGAAAATGGTTAAAAAGCAGATAATAAGAAAAGCAAGGAACAAGGAAAATAATAAATTAAGCCATCATTCACTGCCTAATGTTGCTGACTGTTTTTGAAGATTAGTAATTGCTAATCTTTGATATTACTTTAAATATAAAATAAACTTCTCATCATGGATAAATCTTACTGATTGGTAAATACTGAATATTAGAAACAGCATATTTGATAGGTTTAACCTATAGTGGTACATTAATTTTAAAAATATGTATGTGTTTTGACTAGATAATACATACTATTGGACATACTATTGTACAGAATTTAAAAATACAGAAAGGTACGGGTGAAAAGTGGAGCTTCTCTTCCAGATGTTGTTACTTTTCTTTTCTTTTTTTTTTTTTTTGAGTTGGAGTCTCACTCTGTCGCCCAGACTGGAGAGCAGTGGCCGCTCCTGGCCACCGCAGCCTCGACCTGCTGGGCTCCAGTGATCCTTCTGCCGCACTTTCCAAGTAGGCGGAATTACAGGCATGTACTGCCACGCCCGGCTGATTTTTTGATTTATTGTAGAGATGAGGTCTCGCTGCCCAGGCGGGTCTCAAACCCGTAACTACTGTTATCTGCATAGTTTCTTCTGTATTTCATGTATAAGCCCGTAAAGTGTGTGCGCGTGTTTAAGGAAGCACAAATTGTATCTTACTATTCACAATGTCCTGTATCTTACTTTGTTCGTGAAACAGTATACTCTGGTGATATTTCCTTATTATTATTATTCCAAACAGAGCTGCTTCACCTTAAAAAATAATAGCTTTATGGAAATGTAATTTATATACCATGTAATTCACCCATCTAAGGTGTGCACTTCAGGGGTTTTGGTGTAGTCACAGAACTGTTCCGTTTTCACTGTTTTCATCATCCCCAAAGAAACCTAGACCCCTTAGCATTCATTCCTGTTTCTCTTCAGTCTCCCCAGCTTTTGGTAACCATGAAACTACTTTTTGTCTCTGCAGATTTACACATTAGTGTATTCTGAACATTTCGGATAAATGGAATCATACAATATTTGATATTTTGAGACTGCTATATTACTTTTAATGGCTGAACTAAAACAGAAAATGATGTCTGTTTTAAGGGTATACCTAATTTATTTAACCTGTTGCCTCTGATGGGCATTTGGGTTGTTTCTGATCTTTTTCTGTTGCAGTCAGTGATGCAGTGACTTGCACGTAGTTTGTTGTGCACATTTCTTAAGTATGTGAGTGCAGCCTTGAGGCTGGAACTGTTGAGGCTCCAAGGATATATACATTATTACTTTTGACAAACAGCAAAATCATCGCATTTTTTCTGTAGGGTATCTTTGGTATTTTTTTCCTTTTTTTTTAAGTGGAAGAGCTTTTTTGTTTACTGTGTGGAGAAAATCTTGTTGACAGATGTTTGCATGAGCTTAGCTGCTGCTCAGAGCAGGTACTATTCCAGGTGCTCTTGTGTGCTGTTCGGCAGGGAGTGCTTTTCTCACATTGCTGCACTCCACAAACATGAAGACATCCACATTTGTTCTGGTTAGACTCTTGATCTAGTTTCCTCACCCTTATTTTTGTTCTTGTTAGGTCCTAGAGACTTACACCAGAGAATGGACTTCTGAGTTGGGAGATATGTCACATGGTGCGGCATCCACAGTGTTAGTTCTGGTGATAGGCTAAAATTCGCCTGTCCTATTTAAATACAAAGTTTCTGCTGTAGATAAGAATGTTGAAAACTGATGACCTAGTATTATGGAAATTAAGTGTTGCTATTTGTACTATATAGCTGGTCTTAAATGGATAAAGGAAATATATTTTTCTGTAGGGTTTATCAAATATAAATTCTCATTGGACAAGAGCCATGCACTTGCTTTTATAAGCAAGAGTGTCCCTGTTCCTAAAGAGTTCCTATTAAAAAAAGTGTACCAGGTGTTTTCCTGTATACGGAACTAGCATAGAAGTACCTTAGTTCTAGGTTGACTGAGGACATGGTACTTATCTGTTTGTTGATTTATGGAGTGGTAACTCGGTTGCCAGTTGGAACCTCTAACTGTCCAGCAAATGTACAAAACATCCTTTGTTGGACAGTGGCACCTACTGGTAGTTTGTTATTTTTATAGCTCGCTTTGAAAGGCATTGTAAATATGTACATACCTACCAAAAAGAGGAGCCAAGCAAAAGTCCCAGAACTTTACAGATAAAGCATGATCTAGAGAGAGTTCTTTGGGGCCCAAGAGAGAGCACACGCTGGAGAGCTGTGCATGCAGGCAGAGTGTGTGAGATGTTCAGTCTATGGTACATGGGACGGAGCCCAGAAGACTGCCAGACAGAGTGTCTGGGTTGGGAGCATGTCGGTAAGGAAGGATCCTCTGGCTCATGGCTGTTAGCATAGATGATGTTGGAATTCAGTAGTGCCCAGGGGAATCTGTCATTAGAGATTAGATTCACCTTTTTAAAATTTAACTACTAATAAACTAGGGACATATATATGAATTTATAAAAGCTGCAGACGGATGATTAGGGCAGTCAAACTATTCTGCATTCTACTCTGGCGGTGAACACATGACATTGTGCATTTGTCAAAATCCAGGACTGTACAGCCTATCTATTTGCCTAAAGAAGAGCCCTTAAAATTCTGCCAAATTGCTGTCACCTGATTTCTTCAAGCTATGAAATGTATACGTTGGAACTATTCTGACCCCTGCAGACCTCCAAGTGTAGGAACTGAGGGTCCACAAGGGGCGCTTGCGTTCCTCAGTGAGGGAGCCGTGAAGCCTGCTTCCTGGGGCATGCTGCTCGTCTTCAAATCAGAGTGTGGTGGGGTCACAAGAAACCTCAGAGGTCTGTTGTTTCAATCTGTTTCATTTGTTTGGTGACACAGAAATAGTCACGAGCTGGTTTTTCTCAGCTCATAACTCTAATAGTGTTAGCGAAGCAGGGAACAAAGTCTAATATAATGGGCCCCAATCCAGTGGTTAGGGCCCATTAAATCACAAAATGCTGCCTTTGAGAAAACACCACTAGAGCCAGTAAGAATTTCGACCTGGAATTTGCTAACCCATAATGCAAGGTCTTTGTAGCAAACGTTTTTCTTTTAGTTTTGTGTGTGTGTGTTTTGGTTTTCTTTTTTAGACTAAGATGCATCATTGATTTTTATACTGAGAGTCTGTCAAATTTAATGGGAAGTATTCTTTGCTAATTTTGCTAGATTCCAAAAGACCTTAAAGATTACTTGTGTCATGAACTGTTGGAGAAGATGACATAAACTTTTAAAAGTTACATTCACAATTGTAATTCATACAACTTTTGTAACAAGTGTGAGCTGAGTTTTTTTCCTAGGATATCTTTTGAAAAGTGTGTCCAGAGCCGGGCTCGGTGGCTCAGCCTGTAATCCCGTGCCTTTGGGAGGCTGAGGTGAGTGGATTGCCTGAGCCCGCGGGCTCGAGACCCGCTTGGGCAGTGAGACCTCATCTCTACAATAAATCAAAAATCAGCCGGGTGTGGTAGCGCACGCCTGTAGTTCCAGCTACTCGGAAAGTTGAGGCAGAAGGATCGCGGGAGCCCAGCGGGTCGAGGCTGCGGTGGCCGGGAGCGGCCACTGCACTCCGGTCTGGGTGACGGAGTGAGACTCCAACTCAAAAAAAAAAAAAAAAAAAAAAAAGAACCTTCGTGATAGTGTTCTTGAGATGACTGGATTGCTTTTTGATTTTCATGGCTCTTTGTTATAGGTTAAGTTTCATTCACAGTTCACTTAAGCTCGGCAGCAGAAGGAATCCTCTCCTTTTCTTCTCTCCTTCCTCCCGGTCATCTCATTGTTCTTAAAGATGAAAGGAAATAGTGCTGATTTTTAAAATAAATGCGGTGAGATCTTATGGCAGAGGAGATTGTATTTCACAGTGTGATCTCACAGTGAAGCACACAAATAATACAAAATTAGTTTTGCTATTCTAGGCCCTCATTACAGACCATCCGAAGGTAGTACTGTGTGTAACTTCTCGTCTGAAGGCAAAAATAATTTATGTCTGTTGTAGTCAGCTTGGGAAGAGCAGAAAAGCCTGAAGAAGAAAATAAAAATCATCATGTAATTCAAGTTTCTAATGATACTGTTAATATTTTGGTATATAGTGTGTGTTTTTTAATGATTGGTATATATATTTTTTGTTTTGTTTTTAATAGTGGTATAACTGAATTCATTTGTAATTTTCTTTTTCATATACAGATGCTTTTTTGAAATTTATTAATAGCCTTCTATAGTATCATTTTAATACCTGCATATTATTCTGTTATGTGAATGTATCATAACTTATTTAACCACTTTTCTATTAAAAGGCATTCAGATGGTTTCCAGTTATTCCCTAATAAAACTATCACTCATGGGCTTCATGATGGAAAAATCTGTGATTATTTTTCACAAGACTTTAAAAAAAATGTTTATATATTTATAACTGAACATCTAAGGCAAAGAAAAGTTAAATAATTACATAGTGTTGCATAGTTGAACCAGTGGCCTAGTTAATATTAATCCAGTGTTCAGTTCTCATGTTATAGTAGTTTAAATGGCAGCATATTTAGGTTGATTTATAGTTTTGAGTTATAAGTGATTTAGTTTCAACATACCACAATTTGAAAACTATGTATTTTTCTTTATTTGAAAACTATATTTTAAGAGTTTACATTAAACTTTCACTTTCTGTGTCATATTGAACTTTTAGTTCGTCTATTTTTCATTATCTTGAAATAATTTTTTCTAATTATTGTTGGTTTCATGAGGATTAATATTTGCTTTCACTTTAAAAACCTAAATGATTGAGTGGTGTAGAGAATACTGATTACATGGGTTACGCATTTTATTAGTAATATATATTTGCATAAATGTCTCATATTAATCTTATAAGATTTCAGCAGGTCTCCAGTTCTTCCTGGCATGTATCTGTAATCATTTAGTATTGGTTGCTTGATGTATCATGTAGTACTTGATACTACAGAATTTTTTAATGTTCTTTAGAACACATTTTCTGCAAGCTTTATGGCATGCACCAGTACCATACTAAAATTTGAATTTTCTCTGAATACTTGCATCAGAATTGGATGTGACCGTTGACTTTTTAAATATGGACATGGGAAATACTGTCTTTCTAATTGTCAGCTGTCTTAGCTGTAGGAAATGGAACTAATTTTTGTCAGTGTTGCCAGATTAGTTCGCATGACCACCTTTGTGATGCCTTCCTGCCCTCAACACTACTTCCTCTCTTCTGTCCCCACCTAAGTAAAAAATCAATCAGTTCTGAGGTTTAAAAAAAAAAAAAATGTCTCTATAAGGATATTCACTAGACTTCTTAAATCATAATTGGGTGTGCAGGTGACTGTTTCCTTCATAAGTTGTAGGTTCCAAAGGAGTGGAATTTTGTTTTATTCATGTTTGTATCTACTCACTTTTGTTTTGCTAGCAAGTGAGTCAAATACTTGGGGGTTTGATATTTTGGTGTTTGATAAATGTTCGTTGAGCTAAACTGAATAAAATACAGACTTGGTTACTTGATTACTAACAAAATTTTGTTTTCCAAACAAGGTTTGATAACCGTTTGCACTCGGAGACATTTCATGGATCACTTACCAGCAACCTGACCACCCTTTTTTACAAAGTAGTGAAGAATGAATCACTTTGTTTTAAACAGTATGGAGTTGGAACCATTTATTTTATCAAAACTGTATTTGCCTATAATAGAATTTTGGAAATTGAGGAACTTTCTGTGACAAAAAAATCAAAATGTTATATCTTCTATTTTTCTAACGTGTGGTGTAACAGTCACCAACATGCATTGCAGATTCAGGGATACATGTTGCACAATAGTAATTTGTTGGATATCTTCCACCTGGTGGTTTTCTGTTTGAGCAGACAGTGCCATCTCATTTTCTTCCCACCACATTAATAACATATAATTTATTGTTCAGTCTGCACCACTGTGAAAGCACTTCACACATTCTATGTAACACCAGGTGATTTTTTTTTAACCTGTGTCTCAGTGTGTATTTCATCTCTTTATTTCCTTTTTCATGTAATTTGAATGAAGACTTCAAGGAAACATACATTTTTGAAAATTTTGTGCTGCATAAATTTGTCCTGAATAATCACCGCGGTCGCTTTATGTTCCCTGAGAGGAGATATCTGAGTGGTTTGGTAGATTTATGATGTCCCCTCAGAGGGGACATACGAGTGTGAAGGGCTAATAATTTCAAATTAAATTTCAAAAGCAAATTTATTTATTTTTAATTGAGCAGATGTCTATCTACCCTTTTCAACTAAACAAGTATTTCTCTTTTAGGATTTGTTTACACAGATATGACAAAAGACTTGAAAGAAGAACATTTAAAGAAACATATTCCACTTGGGAGGTTTGGAGAAGCCATTGAGGTGGCACACGCGGTTGTGTTTCTTTTGGAGTCACCCTACATCACGGGGCATGTCCTGGTAGTGGACGGGGGACTACAGCTCACCATGTAACTTACAGAGTCTTTGGTCACGAGGGCGACGGAGTCAAGAGCACCCTCTGGCCATTGCAGACAGTCGTACCTGCGTGGATGGCATTTGCTAATCAGGCTACACATGTTGCTTTCCATGTTTGTTTGCCTTTGTCTGAAAAGAACGTTGTGTGACCAGCTGTATTTTCCAAAGGGTATGTCATCTGTCTTTGGTTGCCTTATAGGCTGTAGCAATTTTAACATACAGACATTTTGCAAATCATAGAAACAGGTTGTTAATTGATATATTTTGCATCAAACATGGAAAACATTATGTTGTCTAATTGTGAATTGTTTCATTATGTTCGGCTGAAATTTCTAGAAGTTAACCTTGTAGGCTGTTGCCAAAGTAAACGTAATTTAGAGGACATTGAATAATTGTCAGGACTTTAGCAAAACTGTTTAAATAAATATATTCCTTTTGCATGTGCTTGGGTGATCAATTTTTACTCAGGTTACCAAAAATAGTATCAGTTAAATAAAGACATGAATTTAGAATTGATTTCTTTGGGTGGTATTACTCTTGATTGAGCAACTGGACAAAATAATCTGCAAATTTAAACATGGTACAATTGACCCATTCTGTAGAAATTCTCATAGATGATGATATTTAACCTCTTAAAGTTTGAATATCTGGTACAGTAGTAAGTTGCATAGATCTTATGGATTTAGGAAGTGTTTTTTTACCTGCAAAACACTCAGTATAGAGAGCTACTTAAAAATGGTATAAGAAACATAACATTTAAAAAATTAAGGGTGTTTTACATTAGTGAACATTACGCTCTTGTCCTAAAATTTTAGAAAGGTAATAAATTATGAATGATCATAAATAATAACTTTAATAGGCACTAACAATTACTTAAATGTGTTTACAAGAAACAGTTAAAGTATTAGTCTTTAAATAATATTTGTCTGGAAGTAGAGATAAAGACACAATGTAAACTATCAGAGAACATCTAATTTGCGTTGAATTCTTTGATGGGGAGTAGTGTGATATTTTCAATGTCACTGTATTCATGTTGATTTTTATTATCATTTTTCAAAATATTTTAAATATTGCATTTTTAAAAGTAATCATTGTAGAGCTTTTTTGGAGCTGAACATTATTTTATATGAGCTGAGAGTTGATTTAATTTAAAAATATTTTGTAGAAACAGGGTCTCGCTTTGTTGACTAGGCTGGTCTTGATTTTCTGGCCTCAAGTGATCCTCCTGCCTTGGCCTCCCAAAGCACTGGGATTACAGGCATGAGCCACTGTGCCCAGCTGAGACTTAGCTTTATATTGATGAATAGGACATACTAATACATATTACAAGTCAAAGCAATGTTCTAAATCAAGATTCCGGATTTCTTAAAAATTATTTTCAATTTATCTTTGAATTAGACTTCTTAGATTAATCTATTCATGATATGAGAAGGTCAGTTAAGTGTGAGTTAGGTTAGTATTATTCAACAAGTTGTCCACAAAGTGCAAGACATGGCGATAACAGAAGCCATCAGGTACCCCCAAGTCCAGGTGCGTGCAGGAAGCACAGTACTCAGGATGCTTTGGCTGCAGCAGCCGTGCTTTCAGGTGAGAGAGTTTATCTGACAGAGAAGACCGCTTCCCATGCTGCCTCACAGGTGACCTCTGGCCACCTCTGCTTCCATGACTCCCCTCAGGTCGAGGTCTCTTCTCTGGATACATCGTGTTATGACGTCATCTGTGAAGTGGGCTGACGTGCTTAGGAAGAAGGCAATGTATTTCGCTGACATTAAGGTATAGGTGACAGGATTAACTATCTCTGTATATCTAAATAAGAAATATAACCTTTCAGGCTATTCCACCCTCCCTGCCTATGTCAAACTGGTAGAATATGTGGAGTCTTGAAGATGAAATAACTGTCACTGCTCAACTCCAGGTGAATCCACCCACCCCCGGTGACCTGGTATAATTTGTAATTTGACACTGGAATTCTGGGTCTGAAATCAGTTGCCAGCTGTTACCTTATGTTCAGAGATTTTTTTTTTTTGAGTCAGAGTCTCACTCTGTTGCCCAGGCGGGAGTGCAGTGGCATGCTCACAGCCACTTCAGCCTTGACCTACTGGGCTCAGGCGATCCTTCTGCTTCAGCCTTCCAAATAGCTGGAACTATAGGCATGCGCCACCACATCTGGCTAATTTTTTGATTTATTGTAGAGACGAGGTCTCGCCATGTTGCTTAGGCTGGTTTCGAACCTCTGAGCTTGGGCAATCCTCTCACCTCTTCCTCCCAAAGTCAATTAATTCTTAACAAGATAACTCATCTGTAGCTGCTGTCTCACTCTTATGATTCCATAATCCAGACTGTGTTTAGCATTTAAAAAAAAAGGTTACAGTTAAAGCTAATGTATGAACATTTCTACATGGAGGGTTTTTAAATTCATGCTCCTTTTCATACTTTATTTATAACAGGGTTTGTAACTTTTTTATTTATTTTATTTTTAAAATTGTTTTAAAGATGTGGAGTACAATTCAGGGTTAGCTATAAAAATACAGGTACCTTTGTTGATGAGGTATGACCCCCACCCTGGCAGTTTCCCGCTACTGTCAATCCACACACCCACCCCCCCCAGCAGTTTCTGTTTTTTAGAGATAGAATTATATGTTATGTATTACTCTGGGGGGAATAATTGTTCAAAGAAGCTCATTTATTTTACATGTATCTGTTGCCCAGAACAAAGGGAAAAGACTGTATTGGCTATTTAAGAGTTACACCTTACATTGCTAAGACATTTTCCCAAGCTTTTCAAGTAGAAATATGTGTAAATTGAGAATTCATACCACCATCCTAACTTGATAAACATAGTATGGTTAGTAAGTATTTAATAATTTATTTACTCAAACTTTTTCTTTAATTTCATCTTTCAATTATATCCCAATTTCTGAAGGCAGAGACTGTACTATGTTTTCATTCATTTAGCTAATGAAGTATTTCAACAGATATTTATTGAGTACCTCCTAAATATTTTGTACGTCTTTTGATGCCACCACCTAGCCTACTCCGGTCGGCATACATTGGACAGACTTTGTAAATACACTGATAAATCAGTACTTTAAAAAAAATGATTCAGGATCAGCAGGTGTTGCAAGGGGCATTGTGATGAGTCTGTTTTGACTCTCAGTGTGTATCCTGGAATATTTCTTGATCAGAGGGTGTGGCTGTTTGTCTATGTGACTTTCATGCGTAGTTTCGTTTGTAACTGAATTTGCGATACTAAGCCAGCCAACTATTTTTCTCTTAGGCAATTAGCTTCAGTAATTACCACCAATTTAATTTGAAAATCTTTGGCTAATAGTTTAAATGGAGGTGCTACCAGCATTATTTGGGAAACTTTTTTTTTCTTTTTATTATAAAGATGTGGGGTACAATTCAGGGTTAGATACACAAACTTCGATTATGCAGGTACCCTTGTTGATGAGGTGTGCCCCTCCCTCCCCTAGCAGTTTCCTGCAATGGTCAATCCCACCCCCCTCCCCTGGCAGTTTCCCACTACTGCCAATCGCTTTCTTATAGTATAATTGTTCAAGGTCTGCTTATGAGTGAGAACATGTGGTCCTCTGTTCTTTGTTTCTATGATAGATCACTCAGTATGATCAACTCTAATTCCATCCAAGTTGCTGCAAAGTTCATATGTTTGTCCTATTTTATGGCTGCATAATATTCCATTGTGCATATGTACCATATTTTTCATTTAGTCTACCTTCGATGGGCAACATGATTGGTTCCATGTTTTTGCTACTGTGGGGAAACTTTTAAAAAAATTATTTTAGACACCTCAGGAGCCCCCTCCCTGGAAATTTTGATATGTGGTAGGCAGGGTGGGGGAACTGTGGAGGTACATTTGATGATTCTGCTTGCTCATTCCTCTTTGAAGTCAATATTTATTCCTCTACATACCGCTCGGATGTGAGCGAGCCCTTTTCCTGCGGCTGTCGGCTAGGGCCAGTCTGCTGATAGAGGCTGTCATCCACTGGCAACGGCAGGTTGAGTCCTGGCCACCTTCGAACCTCTCACTTCTCTTGCTGCTGCTTGTCTGTGCCTCCAGCCAAGAGAAAGTTCAGAGATTGGATTGGGGCCACCCAGATAACCCAGATAATCTCCATATTTTGAAGCCTGTAACCTTAACTATTTCTGCAAAATCCCATTCTCCATGCTGTAACATTCACAGGGCTCAGGGTGCCAGTCTCTCCCAAACCAGAGGTCAGCTCCACCATAAGTGAGGGGTTGATCAGCACGGCTTTCTGAGACTTCCTTTGGTCCTCTCCATGAGTTCTAGTGGGAAGAATGTGGCTTTTGAAGGATGGGACTAGAATTCTGTTTTGCCACTTACGGTGTCACTTGGGTGGCTGCTTAAACTCCCCGAATGAAGGGTTCCTGCTGTTCGAGGTGAGGTGTGTGCCTGTTAGGATTACATGAAGTATGCCATGTGAGATACTGTGTACCTAGCAGGCATTTAATGCAGGGCGGCTTCCTCTCTCTTCCTCTTCTTTGTTAGGATAGTTAGAAGAGTGTTTTGCCCCTGAGTTCTGTGACTCTCTCTCCTGGTTTCCTCTGCTTTCCGATTTTCTTTCTTGGTTTCCTTCATGTGCCCCTTTCCTCTGCTTGTCTCAGATGTCGATTTTCCCAAGCTCCGTCCTGGGCCATCTTCCTAATTCAGCACATCTCCATTAATTACCTAGCCATTCCTACAATTGCATAAGAATGCTGAAGGTCCAGGTATGCCTTCACACCAGAGCTTTCTTTGTGGTTCAGGTCCATGCATTTAATTATGTTCTGGACCTAGTCTCTCGAATTGCCTGCAAGTCCTTCAAAGTCAGCATGTGTGAAATAGAGCTCATCGTTTCTCTCTTAACCAGCAATTCTGTGTTCTTAATCTTAATACTCAGTATTTAATGGGTCCAACTGAGACCTGGGTACCATTCTTGATTCTTTCTCCTCTCCCATTCCACATATTTACTCATTCATCAACTCTGATTAGTCCTCATTTCTAAGCAACTTTGTTTTGTTTATTTATAAGATGTGGAGTACAAGTCAGGATTAGGTATACAAGTGGTAATCGTACAGGTACGGTTTGGGCCTCCCTTGGGTCCACACTTTGCCTGGTTTGAAGTCAGGCACCCTTAATGCTATTATGTGCCCATTCCCCGCTTATCTGGCAGTTTCTGGCTACTGCCAATCCCTTTCTTCTAGGATTATGGTAAATGTTCAGGGTTCGCTTATGAGTGAGAACATGTGGTATTCAGTTCTTTGTTTTTGTGATGGATCACTGAGTAGTATAGACTCTAAGTCCATCCAAGTTGTTGTGAAGTCCATAATTTTCTCCTTTGTGGCTGTGTAGCATTCCATCATGTATATTACCACATTTCTCTTTTTCTTACCCAGTCCATTTTCAATGGGGCATGGTTGGTTCCATGTTTTTGCCACTGTGCATAGTGCTGCAATAAACGTGTGCACAGGTGTCTTTTTTGTAGAGTGATTTAAGTTCCTCTGGGCATCTTCCCAGAAGGGGGGGGTGTTGCTGGGTCGTACGGCAAGTCAATTTCTAGTTCTTGTAGGAATTGCCACCCTGTTTTCCACAGAAGTCGAACTAGTTGGCATTCCCATCAGAAGTATAGAAGCATTCCCTTTTCTCCACATCCTTGCCAGTATATGCTGTTTTTTGTTTTATTAACAATGGCAATTCTTGCTGGCAGTAGGTGGCATCTCAGTGTGGTTTGGATTTGCATTTCTCTGCTGATGAGTGGGGCTGAGCATATTTTCACGTGTCTGTTGGCTGCTCGAATGTCTTATTTTGTGAAGTGTCTATTCATGTCTTTTGCCCACTTTTTATCAGGACTGTTTGTTTTTTTCCTTTCGGCACATTTGAATTCCTTGTAGATCCTGGATGTTGGGACTTTGTCAGATATGCAGTTGGCAGATAATTTTTTCCCATTCTGTGGACTGTTTCCCCACTCTCTTGATGGCTTCTTTTGCTTTGCAGAAGCTTTTCAGTTTGATGAGGGCCCACTTGTCTATCTGTTCTCTTATGGCATGGGCTTTTGATCAGGAATTGGTTGCCTATTCTGATTTCTGTAGGGGTGTCTCCTGTGTTTTCTAACATTCTTTTTTTTTTTTTTTAAAGAAAGAAAAGTTTATTTAAAAGTAAATTAGAGAGAGAAAGAGTAGGAAGAAAGAAGATTCACCTCCCCAAGGTGGGGGAGGGAAACCAAATCCAGGAAGCATGGAGACAGCCATGGCTCAAAGAGCACATGGTCACACCAGACTCTAGCAAGGCAATGGCCCCTAATTGCTTGTGGCTGAGTCCTTTTAACCATTCCCCTTGCTGGGGGAAGGTCATTAGGGTGACTGGGTGGTGGCCTGCTTCCATGTCAGTGGTGGTCTGCTTCCACGGCATCACAAAGGGGCGGGCAGGCGCAGGTACAGATGAGGCCAGGTGATGGACAGCAGGCAGATGGGTGGGTCAGTCACATGATTGCTGCCATGGTGGGGCTTATCTGTGTCACGTAGTTCACAGAGGGCCGATTAGGTTAACCTGAGGGGGATTTCCTGTGAGAGGCTTGTTAGACATTTGCAATTCACAAATTCCTTGACCAGAGGTGGGGTGGTCTTTTGGGTTGTCCTCATCTTGTGTCTGAAGGAGATTTGCCTAGCGGGGAATGGGATAGGCTGCTGTTTGTACTGCAGTAGAATGTCTGAATGCATGCTAATCGCTACACTGAGGCAAAAAGACTAAAGAATAAGCTAAGGCCAGGCTCGGTGGCTCAGCCTGTAATCCCAGTACTCTGGGAGGCCGAGGTGAGTGGATTGCCTGAGCACGCGGGTTTGAGACCCGCCTGGACAACTTGACAAGACCTCATCTCTACAACAAATCCCAAAAAAAATTAGCCCGGTGTGGTAGCGCACACCTGTAGTTCCAGCTACTTGGAAGACTGAGGCGGAAGGATCGCCGGAGCCCAGCAGGTCGAGGCTGCGGTGGCTGGGAGTGGCCACTGCCCGCCAGTCTGGGCGACAGAGTGAGACTCCAACTCAAAAGAAAAAGAATAAGCTAAGATTCTTCTAGGTTTCTACAGGCACCTTTCATTCCCCACTCCTGCTCTTCAAAATACTTTTTTTTTGAGTTGGAGTCTCACTCTGTCGCCCAGACTGGAGTGCAGTGGCCACTCCCGGCCACCACAGCCTCGACCTGCTGGGCTCCGGTGATCCTTCTATCTCAGCCTTCCAAGTAGCTGGAACTACAGGCACGCGCTACCACGCCTGGTTGATTTTTTGATTTATTGGAGAGATGAGGTCTTGCCAAGTTGCCCAGGCGGGTCTTGAACCCGCGGGCTCTGGCAATCCACTCACCTCAGCATCCCAAAGGTGTGGGATTACAGGCTGAGCCACCGAGCCCGGCTGACATGCTTGATTCTTTCCTGTACAAAATTATTTCTCTTTTCTTTATCCTTTTTTTTTAACCAAAAACATACCTCATACCAACAACCTTTTTTATACTTTTCCTAACCTCAGAGCTCTCACCAAAGCAATAAGTTTATATGCAGTGGAAGGGCTTAGATAGGATCCAATGTAGAACTATCAGGGGAATCCAAAACTAAATAAAAGGCACCCAAAAAGCACAGTGGTGATGGCTCAGGGTAAAGAATAATACGAGTTCCAATTTTTGTCATAATGTCCCTTCCCAATAATGGAGCTGGACACGTTGGCATAACAAGGAAGGAGTGTTGAAATATTTTATCTCCCAGAACACCTGGAAGTAACAGCATAGTGAGGGGCCTGGATATAATGCCCTGCACCCCCACAACCGGAAAGGGTGAAGGAAGGAGTGGACCGGGAAGTTCAAGTAGAGCTGAGCATGTAGCCCCCATACCAATAATGAATGATATAACTCTGCCAGCTACTGATATTTCCACCCTAGGCTCAGCTGGTTTAATAGTTTGTTCCGTGCTGGGCTCGGTGGCTCAGCCTGTAATCCCAGCACTTTGGGAGGCCGAGGTGAGTGGATTGCCTGAGCCCGCAGTTTTGAGACCCACCTGGGCAACTTGGCAAGACCTCATCTCCTCAATAAGTCAAAAATTAGCTGGGTGTGGTAGCACACATCTGTAGTTCCAGCTACTTGGAAGGCTGAGGTGGGTGGATCGCTGGAGCCCAGCAGGTCGAGGCTGCAGTGGCCAGGAGCGGCCGTTGCACTCCAGCCTGGGTGACAGAGTGAGACTCCAACTAAAAAAAAAGAAAAAGAAAAAATAGTTTGTTCCGTAGACATTGGGACTATCGAGCCAGGGGCGAGGCACTCCGACTGGAGCAAGCGCAAGAGATCCCCTTCCAAGATCGAGCGAGATGTCTGGTGTCCCTTATTTGCAGCAAGCCTCTGGGCCATGTGCTCCTTTCGGCTAGGCGAAGGAGCCAATCGTGAGCCCAATGTCCATGCAGTTTGCATTTGGGACGGGGTTTTGCCAGTGGTGGGGTTGACAGTCTTTGGCCATATGCTCATTTTGACGGCATCGGAATCAAACCTGGGAAGGGGGCTGCGATTGACCGTTTGGGGTGGAAGATAAGTGGTAGCTTTTTCTGCTAAAGCGGTAGATAAAAGCTGAAACGTTTCCCTGAAGTGTTTGTGGTTTATGTTTGTGGTCCTACATTCTTTCCTCCTCTCGGTTGTTAAAGACTTTAAAGGCCGTGTCCAATAGTTTTAATTGAGGAGTTTTGGGGCCCTTTTCTAATTTTTGGCTTTTGCGCCTAATATCCGGTGCTGACTGAGAGATAAAATATATAGCCAAAAGAACTTGTCTCTCCAGAGAGTTTAAATTAATATTAGCAAACTTCTGCAATGTCTCAGAGAGGCGACTTAGAAACATTGCTGGATTTTTGTCTGGTCTTTAAAAAACCTCTTTTATTTTGTCATAGTTAACCTGTTTAATAACACCTTTTTTGTAGTTAGTGAACAGGATTAATTTATATGATCCCTTTACTTTCATCTGGGAAGAAGGTTGATATAGTCCCAGTTTAGATATAACTTGAGAGAAATTTATTATAAGAAAACAACAAAGAAGAATTTTAACATCCTTTTGTCCCAGCCACCCCCTTGAGAAGAGACCACCTATTAATCCATGTGGAAATGGGCTTTCCAAGTACACGTGGGGGTGGTGACTTGTTGCAGCTAGTAGGGCTGCCACCAGGGGGTTATCAAGCAGTGAGGGCAGGGGGTGAGGAGGCTGGAGGTTGGGATCAGGTGCCGTGGCCTTTGGCACCGGCCCCTCCTCCAAATACAAAAAAGAAAGACTGGAGGCTGGGGTCAGGTGCCGTGGCCTTTGGCACTGACCCCGTCTCCGTAAGTAAAGAGAAAGACTGAAGGCCAGGTTTAGGCGCCACAGCCGTAGACGCCAGCCCTTCCTTCGCAGATAAAGGTAGAGGGCAAGAAGGAAGAGAAACTGACAGAGCAGATTACAAGAAACAGGAATAGTTAAGCCAACTGGGTCAGACTTTGAGTTGATAGTTGGAAAAGCAGGAGTTGGAGTTGTAATACTGGTGAGCCTATGGGCAATGGGGTCTGGGGAGCCAACACAGAAATGTGACAGGAAGAATGAATATCTGGGTGGCGAGCTAACTCATAAAAGGCCTGAATATATGGGATTTTGAGGTATTTGTCATTTTTCTTGTTTTTACCTCTGTTGATGTATTTAATTACATTTGTGGTCTTGCAGATGCAGAGCCACCCTGCATCCCAGGGATGAAGCCTAATTGGTCATGATGGATGATTTTTGAGATGTGTTGTTGGATCAAATTGGCTAGAATCTTGTTGAAAATTTTTACATCTGTGTTCATCAGGGATATTGGCCTGTAGTTCTCTTTCTTTGTTGGATCTTTACCCAGTTTGGGTATTACTGTGATGTTAGCTTCGTAAAATGATTTGGGGAGAATTCTGTCTTTCTCAATTGCCTGGAATATTTTCAGTAGGATTGGTATCAGCTCCTCCATGTATGTTTTGTAGAATTCTGCTGGAAATGCGTCTGGTCCAGGGCTTTTTTTTGTAGATAGTTTTCTTATGATGGAGTCATTTTGGGGTTGTCTATTTAGGATCTCAGTTTCTTCTTGTTTCAACCTGGGAGGGTGTGTGATGTCAGCAAGTCCTTCATTTCATTTAGGTTATCGAGTTTGTTTCCATGCAGATATGCACAGTAATCTCTGATAATCTTTTGTATTTCTTTGGGGTCAGTTGTAACTTGATCTTTTGCATTTCTGATTGTGTTCATTTGGGCTTTTTCTTGATCATCTGGCTAAGGTTTCATCGATCATTTTTATCTTTTCAAAGAACCAGCTTTTTGTTTCATTGATTTTTTTTCTATGATATTTTTGTCTTCTATGTCCCATATTTGGGCTTTTACTTTGGTGATCTGGATTCTTCTGGTAAAGTTAGAGTTTTGGTGGTCTTGCCTTTCCAGCTCCCTTAGGTGATTTGTTAGGCTGTTAACTCTCTGTTTTCTTGATGTGTGTTTGTAGAGATATAAATTCTCATCTTACCACTGTTTTCATGGTATCCCAGAGGTTTTGTTAAGATGTTTCTTCATTTTCATTTGTTTCCAGGAATCTTTTAATTTGTTTTGATTTCTGTGTTGACCCAGAAGTTGTTCAGCATCATGCTGTTTAGTGTCCATGTCTTTGTGGGTTTTGGGGGAATTTTGTTGGTGGTAATGTTTATTTTTATTCTACTTTGGTCTGAGAAGGTGCATGGCAGTATTTTGATCTTGTAAAATTTGTTTTTGCTTGATTTATGGCTGAAGAAATGGTTCATTTTGGAGTATGTTCTGTGTGGTGATGAGTAGAATGTATATCCTGTGGTTGCTGGATGGAGTGTTCTGTAGGTATCTATTAAGTTCATTTGGTCAAGTATCAAGTTGAGGTTCCAGATTTCTTTGTTGATTTTTTAGCCTCAGTGATCTATCTGGGGGTGATTTTTTTGTTTGTTTTTGAATTGGAGTCTCACTCTGTTGCTCAGGCTGGAGTGCAGTGGCATGCTTACAGCCACCACAGCCTCGACCTGCTGGACTCAGGAAATCCTTCTGCCTCAGCCTTCCAAGTAGCTGGAACTACAGATGTGTGCCACCATGCCTGGCTAATTTTTTTGATTTATTGTAGGCACAGTGTCTCGCCAGGTTGCCCAAACTGGTCTTGAACTCCTAGGCTCAGGCAATCCACTCACCTTGGCCTCTCAAAGTGCTGGGGTTACAGCCTTGAGTCACCGTGCCTGACTTATCTAGGGGTTGTTAGTTGAGTATTTAAATCCCCAGCTATGATAGTGTTAGAGTCAATATCTTTTTTTGGTTTACTTAGTAGCTGCTTTATAAAAGCTGTTGCTCCTATGTTGGGTGCGTATATGTTTAGGATGGATATTTCTTGTTGATGGATTGAATTCTTTATCATTATGTATTATCCTTCTGTATCTTTTAAAATTTTTGATAACTAAAGGTTTTTTTATCTTATATTAAGATAACAACTCCTGCCTTCTTTTGTGATCCATTCACCTGAAAGTTTGTTTTCCATCCTCTAACTTTCAATCCGTGGGCATCCTTTGTGGTGAGATGTGTTTCCTAGAGGCAGCAAATTTATGTTTTTATCCAGTTTACCATTCTGTGTCCTTTCAATGGTGCATTTAGTCCATTCACATTCAGGCTGATTACTCAAATGTGAGAGTTTGTCCCTGTCATAATGCTCTTATAAGGCTGTTTTGTTTTTGTTTAGCTTTTGTATTCATATATGTGTGTGCTTTCATTTTTGTGGGTATGCTGTGTGTTCTGCTGCTTCTGTGTTTGTGATCTTGTGAAGTATATTGTCTTTTCTTTCTTTTTTCTTTTGTGCACAGCACCTTTTAAAGCATCTCCTATAGAACTGTTCTGGAAGCAGCATATTCTCTTAGGGACTGGATATCTGGGAATGATTTTAATTCTCTGTTGCTGATGAAGCTTGACTTGACTGTGTAGGAAATTCTTGGTTGAAATTGTTTATTTCTGAGAACATTAAAGATTGGGGTCCAATTCCTTCTGGCCTGTAGTGTTTCTGCAGATAAGTCTGCAGTAATTCTGATTGGTCTCCCCTGGAAGGTAGTCTGACCTTTTCCCCTTGTTGCCTTTAGGATTTTTTTCTCTTATACCTTCTTTGTTTAGGTGAATTACTATGTGTCTAGGGGTTAGTCTTCTCATAAGATGTCTTGTAGGGGTTCTCTGAATCTCTTGTTCTTATGTAGGCATCTCTGGCCAGATGAGAGAAGTTTTCTTTTTCTTTCTTTTTTTTTTTTTTTGTTGGAGTCTCATTCCACTGCCCAGGTTGGAGTACAGTGGCACACTCATGGCCACCCCGGCATCGACTGCTGGGCTCCAGTGAGCCTTCCACCTCAACCTTCCAAGTAGCCAGAACTACAAGCATTGACCATACCCAGCTAATTTTTTATTTATTGTAGAGATGAGGTCTTGCTAAGTAGTCCAGGCTGGCCTCGAACCTGCAGGCTCAGGCAATCCACTTGCTTTGGTCTCCCAAAGTGCTGGGATTACAGATTGAGTCACCAAGCCTGACCAGGGAAGTTTTCTTGAGTGACCTTGTGGGATGTTTGTTTCAGGGTGTTTTCTGTTTTTATTTCAGCTATTCCAATTGGATGTAGGTTTTATTTCTTGATAAATTTGTACATCTCTTGGAGAGTTTCTTCTTAAATTATTTTCCTGTATTTTTAATAGATTGGGCTAATTTTATATTTTGGTCTTCCAGCTCTGAGATTCTTTCTTCTGCTTGGTCAATTCTGCTTCCCATGCTTGTCAGTTTGTTATTTATTTCTTGGATGGAGTTCTTGGTTTCTGAGTACGTGTTCTTGAGTATGTCCAGCTCCACTGCAATTTAATTTAGTTTTAGCCCTTGCATTTCTTGATTTTTAGTCATTCTATTCAATGATTCTCTGATCTCTATAAGTACTGTCTGGGTACTGTCATTCTTGGAGATAGCCATTGTTTGTACCCCAGTAGCTGTTCTTTCTAGCACTGACTCTTGGCTCTTATGGTTACCAGCAGTTTTTGTTGTTGTTGTTGTTGGCTTTTCTTCATTTGTAGCAGTTCTCTTATCTTTCTCTTTAATTCTGTTGCTCAGTGGTAAATGAAGAAGCAGTCACTTCTGATATTTGCTCTACTTTTTGTCCTTCCTTGAACCAGGGCTCCTGGTTTGTTCAATTCTGAAGTAGGGCTGGGGTGGGGCATTGTGCTCTTTACCATTTTGAGCCCTCACTGGAGACGGGGGAAGGGCTGCAAAGATCCACAACCTGTTGTCAGGTCGTGATGTGTGCTATCTGGTGAATGGACCACCTGGAACTCATTCTCTGTCTCCGCACAATATGACCTTATGGTGGGAATGCTTGCATAGCCCTGAGTCCCAGACAGGATGTGAGAGGGAAAGAGAGGAAAGAAGGAGAGGAAAAAGGGAAAGAAGGAGGGAGAAAAAGAGAAAGAAAAAGAAATCAAAAAAGAAAAAAAAAAACAGCAGCGGGAAGAACAGAGTGAGAAATAGGATGAAAGAAAAGAGAAAGTCAACCTGGAAACAAAGCAACCAAGCGAGATGAACAGATGCCCCATCTCCCGCCCCCAGACCCCCATTGATAAAGCATTCTCAGCTTTAGATGTCTCTTGGGGGGGCTCTTTTGATGAGTTCTGTGACTGCGGGCTCCCTCTTTGCTGTTGGAATTTATGGTGTTAGAATCTTCACCCCTGCTGTCTGCAATGGGTAGTTGGTGTATGCACCTGTGAGGGAAGGGGGCTGAAATAATTTGACACAGTGTCTCTCGGGCCTCACCCGCTTCTTTCCTCTTTCAGTGTGGTCACAGCTCCCAGGACATCCAGTTCACGGTGGGAGAATGGGGCCTCCTGTCTCTGCCCTGCCCTCCTCATCCCTTTTGCATGTTTTTAGGGGGTGGGGGGCAGTCGGCTCAGCACTTATGAGCCTCCTTTTTGGTCATTTTCACTATCTGCATCTTTTGCCCAGCAGTTGGCTCTGGGCAGAGGGTGGACTGTCTGGGCTTCTGCATCTGCCATTACCCACCAGGGCTTGTGCACTGGGGGCAACATTCTCTGAGGTCGCCAAGAGAAGCCCCAGTGTAACACAGAGATCAGCCCCTGGTCTCAAGATCAGTTCTGCTGTTCCACAGAAGCCTCCCTGGAACATATCTCTGCCCAGGCATTAGAGTCTGCCCACTTTCTCTGCCAGCTGCTGTTCCTGCCGCAAATGGAGTTGCTAGCCTCCCTAGCGGTTTCCACAGTCTCTGGATCTTGGGACCTGGTGGCAAAGTTCTGGAGCCCTGTACAGGCTTGGGGGGGCCTTTCCCTGCTGCTTGCTTGGGATTCTGCCTCCGGCTCCCTCACTGCACTCCCTCTGCAGCCCTCCCGCCCAGCGCTCAGGCCAGTGCTGTGGTGGTGGGATCAGCAATCGCTCCAGCAGTTCTTTCTGGGAAGAGCTGGGATGGTTTTAGAAAATGGTGCGCAGCTTCTACACTCCAGGAAGTGCTAGGGTCCAAGCAGAGCAGCTGCAGCACCAGTGGCTTCACCGGAAGGGCCCTGGCCACTTGCTCTCGAGTCCCCACTCGGTCAGCCTTCCGCACTCCCACTTCACACACAGGAACACGTGCAGAATCATCCATGCGATCACTCACACACGCAGGCACGCGTGCAGTCCGACTGTCTACTCTGCCATCTTCCTGGAAATAATCTAAGCGACTTCGAGTTCTTCTAACTCCTGTCATCCAAATTCCTTCAGCCTGGTCCAGACTTGGGAAGTTACACCAGCAGAGTATCAGAATGCTTACTTTATGACACCTTTATCTGCCTTGAGTTATAAAAACATTTTGTAAATATAGTCCTTGGTTGTGCACTTTTCCTTTTTTAAAAATTACTGTCTTTTAAAAATAAGTCAATTAATGGCCTTTATTCATTTTTCTTTTGCGATCTCAGTTTCCTCCTGCACCTTCCCCCCATTATTTTGTAAGGTTTATAGAAAATATTTCCCAAGTTTTTGGTTTACCTTTTAAATTTAGGAGAATTTTTTGGGGAAAATATATAGTAGGATTATTTTCCTTTGTGTTTTCTTTCATTGCCTGTACCCTTTCAGAGATTTTTCCTATTTTAAAAAAATGTTTACATCTTTATAATTAAAAAAAAAAAATTAAACTCTTTGGTGTTTCTTAAACTACTTTAGTTCATGGTTCTCATTGGGAAACTGAAAACTGTGGACTTTCTACTCAGAAAAGTACACACAATGAATTTCACATTTTTAGGGGACTCACAGCAGATGGTCAGAGACTTGCCCATAGACCTTTTAGAGACTTTGGGGAAAAAAATTCTAAAGTCATCTAGAAATTATTTTTATTCATAGTGTAATAGTCTATAGATATTGAGACAACTCGCTACATACCAAATAGAATAAACTTAGAAATGTATATGTGGGAAACACATAAGATTTACAGTGTCTAACTTTATGTATGTGTGTATGTCAGGGTCTCACCGTCACCCAAGCTGGAGTGAAGTGGCATGGCCATAGTTCACCACAGCCTTAAACTCCTGGGCTCAAGGGATCCTCTAACCTAGATTAGCCCAAGCAGTTTTCTAAAAGGTGTAGAAAATGTACTATCTGATTTCAACACTGACCACCTAGCTGGCATGATGGCTCATGCCTGTAATCCCTGCACTTTGGGAGGTGGAGGCGAGAGGACTGCCTGAACCCAGAGGTTCAAGACTGGCCTGGACAACTTGGTGAGACCTCATCTCTACAACAAATAAAAAAATAAGCTGGACATGGTGGTGCATTCCTGTGGTTCCAGCTACTTGGAAGGCTGAGGTGGAAGGATCACTTGAGCCTGGTGGGTCAAGGCTGTGGTGGCCGTGAGTGTGCCACTATACTCCAGCCCGTGCGGCAGAAACTCCGACTAAAAATAAAATAAAAAAAGACTAACGACAGTGCTGCAGCTCTTAGTGTATTATTGGTGAAAGAACAGACATGCATCGGTTGCACTAAGGCAGCCAGGGGAGAACTCAAGAGGGGTCAGGGCACCTCAGCGAAGATGGGAGGCTTTGAGCAGAGGGTGACAGACAGACATGTGCCCTCAGCTGCAATGGAAAGCCGTCGGACAGTTGCATAAAACATGCTGCTGCCTTTGGAAGAGCATCTGTCATCCAGAGCTCCAGCTATGCTATTTTTATAGGTGAGTGTTTGAATTCAGTGTTTCCATTCATTGGTTATACATGAACATAATTTGGAAGGCTGTTTTCTGTCCCTCAAAGAGAGTCACTTTAATCTCTGACTCCTTTGGTATGAACATATTTCTTGACTTTTCAGAATTAGGCATGTCTGTTGGCGTCCCACTGAGGACCTTAAGAGCTCCCTGTCTCTTACCAGCAACCCTTCCCTGACTGCACAAGCACTTTCCAGTCTCCATCCCAGTGTGGTTACATCAGAATCAGTAATTATGTTATAAGCTGCATGACTCTTAGTCACAGCCGAGCTATGTAGTTTTGTTTTGTTTTAAGTTGGGATCTCATTCTGTTGCCCAGGCTGGAGTGCAGTGGTACAGTCACAGCTCACTGTAGCCTCTACCCTGTGAGCTCAGGTGATCCTTCCACCTCAGGCTCCCAGCTAATTTTTTTTTTTTTGTAGAGGTGGGGGTCTTGCTATGTTGCCCAGACTGGTCTCAAAATCCTGGGCTCAACTAATCCTCTTCCCTTGGCCTCTCAAAGTTCTGGTATTATAGGTGTGAGCCACTGTACCCAACTCTCTGTAGTATTTGATAGTTGCTTTTCCTTCCATGCACAGTATTTTGCTTTTCCTAGAGTTGATAATTCTGTTTTTGTTCCTTTGTTTGGTCTTCTGGGTTCTCTGCGCTGATTCATTCATTCCAAACCTGTCCAGTTGTGTAAATATTCTGTTTGTTTATAGATGTTGGGTAATGTATCAGTTTTATGTGTTGAGTAGCCTCAGTTGGGTCTTCTGATCTGCTCTGATGTTGACTAGATATTCTCTGCTGCACAGCTGTTGTCTTGTAGGTGCCTCTGCATTCCTAGGCCTTGAACCCATGCTCCATGGATCTCAGTGTTTGCAGGTTTGGTTTCTTCCCACAGACTGAATAGACTGTAGAATATGCCGTGCTGTGAACGTTCCCTCCAAACCTCGTGCTGATGCTGAACTGCTATGGTGACGGTCTGAGGGATGAGAGCATCAGAGGCGGCCAGGTCATGGGGCGAGTGTCCTTGGTGCCATGGACGATCACAAGGAGGCCTCCGCAGACGCTGAGAGGAGCCAGTGCCTGTCCATGGACTTCCCAGCCTCCAGAGCCATGCGGCAAAACAACCTCTTTCTTGATAGAATTCCCAGTTTGTGGAATTCTGCCATAGCACCAGAAATGGATTGAGAGAGAACACCAGGTTAGAAGTCACTTTCCCTCGGAATTCTGAAGGAATTGCTTTGCTGTCTTAAGTCTTCCAGTGTTGCCACTAGGAAGTTTTCAATAAAATGTGTTTTGTGTATGTGCATTTGCCTTGGGAAGTGCTCTGAGCCTTTTCTTTGGCCTCCCTGTTATAACATTTGGTCATGGTGTACTTTGATGTGGGTCTTTTGGTCATTGGTTAGTGGACCCTTTACATCTCTCTCTCTGGCCCTGCTTCCTGGAAGAGCTCCCCAGTTTTATCTTCAACCTATATTTGAGTTTTTAATTTTAGCTACTTATATTTAATTGTTAAGAGTTCCTTTCCTGAATATTCCTCACGTACAGTATATCCTGTACATGTTTTTCTAAAGGCAGTTTCTTACTTCTCTGAGCTTAGAGCTCATTGATAATGACAGAAGTCCTCTTCTCTGCAGACTTTTTACTTGAGGTTACTTTGTGTTTTGGATTCCTGTCACATTGGATGCTGTCCTCAGATCTTTAGTAGTCCTTGGCTGTCTTCTTACGCTTCACCGTGGGGCACTAGAGAGCAGTGTGGATGGAGTGCAGGTCCAATTAGGCCTCTGAGTCTGCCTCAGATCCAGCCGTCAGTCTGCAGGAAACTGAGGACACAGGCATGTGGAAATTGCAGGAAACTGAGGACAGAGGCACGTGGAATGGCACCATGAGCACCACCGGCAGCCTCCAGAGCACGCCTAGGCCCAGATGGCCTGTTCTCATGACGGACACAGGAGAAGAGTGGCAGGCGGGAGGCCCTCTTCAGACTAGGAGGTGATTACGTAAAAAATGGGCAAACCAGACTGTGTGCTGAAAAGTGATCAAAATGGTAAACTGTTCTTTGTATTACAAATTTAAAGACACAATTTAAAAACACAGCAGGAGCAAGACTCAGCTATAGTCTACAGGGTACATGGAGGGATTTGCGCATTGGGCAGAGTCCTGTTTCTTGGCCTGGGTGGTGAGTTCAAGATGTTAGCCTGATGTTACATCGCTGAGGCATCGATTTGCTCTGTCTGGCCTTCTGGGTCTGTGCCCTGTTCTAAAGTGGTGTTTAAAGCAGGCTGGAAGCTCCATGGGCCTGGTTGGGATTGCCGGATGTGGTCTCCACAATGGGATGAGGTGGTGGACAGATGTCTTTGCTGGTGGAACCCCAGAGCCATAAAACACAAAGTTCTTGACCTCTTTCAAAACATCAGGAAGATGCTCCAGAATGCTGAGCTGGCCAGAGTCTCCAGAGAAGAGTCTCCTGCCTGGAATGGTGACTGTCAACATTCTTGACCACCAGTTTTCTGGCCATCAGCATTCTGGAGCCCAGTGTTGGTTTCTTCAGCTTGTTGGTTCTCAATGTTTTGGTTTCAGGATCTCTTGATGTGCTTAAAAGTGACCAAGGATCACAGAGAACTTTTGTTGTGGGTTCTCTTTTGTGGTGGATTACAGCTGTCAGTTTTTACTGTATTAGGAATTAAAACTGAATTTTAAAACCATTTATTAATTCATTAAAAATAATAGTAACCCCATTACATGTTAGCATAAATAATGTATTTTTATGAAAAATGATTTATCTCTTGAAACAAAATATTGGAAGAGTGATATGACTTTACATTTTTGTCAATCTTTTTAATGTCCAGATTAATAAAAGACATCTGAACCCACATCTGTTTCTGCTTTCAATATCCTGTAATATCACACATGGTGCAACCTTTGAAAATTCCACTTGACGTTGTGGTATTATTTTGAAAATAGAGATTTGTCCTTGCTCAGCCTCTGAGAGGACCTAGGGAATCTTAGGGGTTCCTGGACCACACTCTGAGAACCAGTGCTGCAGCTGTTTTTCTCTTGAGCTGGCCAGAGTCTCCAGAGAAGAGTCTCCTGCCTGGAATGGTGACTGTCAATATTCCTGACCATCAGTTTTCTGGCCATCAGCATTCTGGAGCCCAAAGTGGGCAGAACACTCTAGACTTTCATTTTATGCCTCAGTTATTAACACAGTGTTCTGTAATAGCGTCTTCCTGATGTTTTGAAAGAGGTCAAGAACCTTGTGTTTTATGGCTCTGGCTCCTGGGCGAGGCGTAGTAGAGGAAGAAAGGAGGAAAGAAATCCAGTTGCTGTTTTGAGCTCCACCCTCACCTTGACTTGCAGAAAGACCTAATGGAGCTGCTTTCTGTGTCTTCGTTCTGTCCCAGAAGGTAGACTGCTCTCATTCCCCAACTGCTGGCTGACGACAGCTCTCCGGGTCTGCTGTGGTGCCTGACTTCCATTGCTTTCCAGCGTTGGTCCCCTCTGCTTTCTCGCTGATCTTTTGGGTTTATGCCTCAAAAAGGCAACACAAACGCTTTAAGGCTTTTCTTGCTGTTTGGGGGGGCATAGAAGAGCTAAATGTGTGCATTGAAGGTACCGTGTGTAATAGGAAATCCTAGCAGTGCCATTTACATGCTTGTTTCTCTAGCGCTCATTTCCATTTTGTGATGGAGTTATTTTCACAGGCAGACTGCCTGTCCTCTGAGAGGGCTTATCTTTCTCATACTGAGAAGGATTCTGATAATTGATCGTACCCTGGAGAGCCTGCACAGGTCGTGCGAGGTTGCCTCTGCTGAGGCAGTGATGACTAACTCAGCAAATCAAGAAAAAGAAAGTTCCTGAGGCCTCTTGAAGATGGTCTCCCTGTCAGGGAGCAAAGTCTCAGTCTGTTGTTCTCATCAAGTCATTATTAAGAACTTCATGTAAATGCCACTGTCTCTTCCAAAGAAGATTGTGGGTGACTCTTCAGAGATTATTTGATGTTCTTTGAGAACACAACACTATACACAGGCCTTAGACGGGGAGGGGGTCTGGAGACCTGATCCTCCTAGGACAGTGGTTCTTCCACGTTAGTTTGGCGACGTCATCTCACGGGCTTGTTGAAATTCAGAGTGCTGTGCTCCTCTCCCAGATTTTCTGATTCAGCAGGTTTGGGTAGGGTTCAAGAATGGGTGTTTCTAGCAAGTTCCTGATAGTTTAGGGATTACACTTGGAGAACTGCTCTAAGACTAACCTTGAAACTTCCCAAGAGAACAAATTTAGTGAGATCGTGGTTATGGTTTATAGTGAACAGGTTTATAGTGACCTGTTTATAGTGAACAGGTCAGCGAATATGAGTAAAACAAATTGTGTGCTACAGGTGAAGTCCTTGAGGTGTCATATACTCTGAATGGCACAGGCTTGTAATTGATACTTCCAGTTGTATTTGCTTGGCAGGCTGTTCGTGGGAGTCAGGAGCAACCCCCTGAGAACTAGACTACATAGGAGTGTGAGTGAACACAAGAAAATTCCACTACTCTTTGGAGGCCTGGTGGCATCAAACAACATCTTGCCCAGTTCTTCATTTTATAGACACCAAAAGAATTCTTCTCTCTGGGACACTTTTTTCCTACTAAATTCTTCAGTGTACTTTTTTTTCTGGGAAGAAACACAATTTGTGAAAAGGTGTATATATAGCCCAAATTCATTACTAAACTATTGCTTGTGATTGAGAAACTTAAGATCTTATGGGAAAAATAAGGCTGAGAGACGAACTTTGAGAGTGAACTCATGGAACTCATACAACTGTTACATTTTTTATTTTTTATTTTAGAGACAAGGTCTTTCTCTGTTACCCAGGCTAGAGTGCAGAGGCATGATCATGCTCACTGCAGCCTTGAATGCCTGGCCTCAAGTGAGCCTCCCACCTTCGCTTCCCAAAGTGCTAGGATTACGGGCATGAGTCATCATGCGTGGCCAAAAACTCACATAACTTTTATGATGAACTCATAAAAATATAAATGCTTTTATGTTTACTAAAATCATTAAGATACTTTTTCAAAAGGGAACATCAATGTCTTTTAAACTTACAAAGAATTAAGAAGCATTTATCAGTCTTTGATTGCTTAAAGCCTTTTGGCGTCTCCCTGCTCTAGCAACCCCCTGAGAACTAGACCACATAGGAGTGTGAGTGAACACATGGAAATTCCACTATTCTTCGGAGGACTGGCGGCATCAAACATCATCTTGCACATTTCTTCATTTTAGAAACACCAAAAGAATTATTCTCTCTGACACTTTTTTCCTACTAAATTCTTCAGTTTTCTTTTTTTTTTTTCTGGGAAGAAACACAATTTGTGAAAAGGTGTATGTAGCCTAAATTCATTACTAAACTATTTCTTGTGATTGAGAAACTTAAGATCTCATGGGAAAAATAAGGTCGAGAGGCTTAAGTGTTACCAGGGGCATTTTGTGGTGATGGTTCAGTCTCCCACTCCCACTTTCAGCTTCGCTCTGAGGTTACGACTTGAAGTTGTTGACTCCAAGCATATTCTGAGACTTATGACAGAAAAGTCACGAGTTACCTCTTGAAACTGCTCAGCCACGAATGGCCAAGTCCTGCTTTCTCGAGCCCCTTCCAGGGACGGGGCCTCGACAGCCTTGGTTTCACCCGAGAGAGCCCTGTCCCGCATTGCTGCCCTTCATGGCCTCTGTGCCTCTGAGGTCACACAAGCTTCTCTCAAGTTTCCTTGATCTTTCACCGGGCTCCCCCGTCAGAATCTCTACTTCTTCTCAGGCTTTTTTTCACACCCTTTTATTTTCCTTTCCTTTTTATCCTCTGCAGGGCATGATTTACAAGAAGAAAATATGCAGAAAACAGTTCTACTCCTCTACATCTACCGATGTTAACGTTTTTTTTCTGTATTTCATATAACTCCTCCTGAAAAATAAAAACATTATAGACATTTCTGAAGACCCTCTAATACTCATCCCTTCAGGGAAACCACCTCCTAAAGTTGGTATTATTTCCATGTGTCTTTAAAAAGTATTTGCTTTTGAAAATTTAAAACCTGATTTGCATGGATAGACCCATACTGTCCATGACCGTTTGTAGTCTCCTCTTTTGAAATTTGCATTTATTTGAATCAATACCTGATCATTGTACATATTTATGGGGGGCCTGTCTGAGGTCTCAGACTTCTATGCATTGGGAACATTCTGTAGCCTCTCTTACAGCTGTTGAAAATATATAATAGTGTTGGGAGCCAGCCATGGAGGCCCACTGAGCATTAGGGATCAGGGAGGGCCGTGGACCCTGAGACCACTAGGATGCGTTTGGGAGCTGTTGATCCCATTCCCTCTCCCTTTTCTTATTTGGCACTTATGCCAGAAACAACTCTGCCAGTTTAAGCATAAAACTCTGAGATCTAAAAAGAACACAGCTAACTTAAGAAATCTCATTGTTCCTGTTTTTCAATAACTGTGGTTTGGGTTTATTATAACTTGCATTTTAAACTTGGGTCACATTTGAGAAGCCTTATTGCTGGTGACAAGCTCCATATATTAGGACTAGAAATTAAAAACTTTTATAAAAGTTAAGATAGATATGTAGGATTTTAGAGTAGCCATTTTGTTAAGAGACTGTAATCAATTGTTCCAAGAAGTGGCCCACTGTGAACTTTGGACTGGGCCACATTCTGGAGAGCCCAATGTGATCTTTGGACTGGGCCACATTCTTTAGGAACTGGTTTGAGCTATAATTAAGAGTGTCCATAACAATTATATAAATAAAATTGACATAAAATAAAAATGTAATAGGATTTAAGTTAGTCATCATAGGTATTGTATACACATAAGCTTTAAAAGTTATTGATTATTAGAACATCATGATGCTAGTAGGGATGGTTGCATTGCTTTTGAGGAACATTAACCAAGCATAGGAAGCAGTAAGACAATTTTGGGTTTGTCCCTCCTCATACCTGAGAAAACATCTGGTGGGTGGGGGACGCCCCTCATCCACCTGGCTTTGTGTTCACGTGAAAGACATGTGAGACTGCAAAATTTGGAGATAAAAGAACTGTTGTAATTTCCAATAAATGGCTTCCACACTAGATGGAGACCAGTCTTTTTCTTTCTCTTTATATCTATCCCTCTAATATAATCACTGACACCATCTCACTGACCAGGGACCCCCGATTCTCACTGGGGCAGGACCCCTGCAACTGCTGCCTAACGTGGGACTTTGGAAAGGTAAGCTTTTTTCTTGTTTCAGGACGGCTAGGATCTTACCCAAGGGTGCTGCAAACCCCTCTGTAGAGACAGGCAAAGTGAGGATGGGTAAGGATTTCTTTTTATAATGCCAGAGTCGTGATATAATCATGGGCCAGAGCAAATCTAAGAAATGGAAAATGTTCATAAGTATCTGTTGGGAGTCGGCCACGGAGGCCCACTGAGCACTGGGGATCAGGAAGAGCTGTTGACCTCGAGACCACTAGGACGCATTCGGGAGCTGTTGACTCAAGTTTCCTCCCCCTTTCTACTCAGCACTATAACCAGAAGAAGCTCCTGTAAGCGCAAAAAACTCTGAGGCCGGAACGAGCACAAGCTAACTTTAGAAGCTCATTGCTCCCATTCTTCCACAAACTGCAGTTTTGGCTTTCACACAACTTACCGTTCAAACTCGGGTCACATCTAAGAGCCTTAGTGTTGGTCACAGGCTTCTGGGTCGTGATTTTAGGATTTACTGAAGTTGAATAAGGTGTAAATTATAGAATATGGTTTTAGAAATATAAGTTTAAACAGCCATTTTGTTGAAAGAATGCGGCTAGGTTACTTGCAGGGAGCCCACTGTGAGCTTTGGACTGGGCCACATGCCAAACATTCTGGGATGGGCTGCTTTAGGTTGTAAAGTAAGTATTAAGTTTCTATAGAATCATTTCACTTGGTATTAGTATAAGTTAGCATAGGTTGAAAAGAGTTTATAGGATAGGCAGTCATGGATTAAGGTTAACATCTGTTATGGGATTATACCTGAAAGAACATCTGGTGGGTGGGGGATGCCCCTCATCCACCTGGCTTTGTGTTCACATGAAAGACATGTGAGACTGACTGTGCAAAACTTGGGGATAAAAGACCTGTTGTAATTCCCAATAAATGGCTTCTGCACTAGACAGGAGTCCAACCTCTTTCTTTCTTTCTCTCATTCTCACAATTGCTGATGCCATCTCCACCTTTGGGAATCTCCAAACTTTGCCGGAGTGGGACTCCGGCAAGTATCTTAATAAATACTTTGTCTAAACGTGAAACTAAAGTCTCTTCTAATAAGTTAGCTCATTTTCTACACTTTGTTCAGGATCAATGTCCTTGGTTCCCTGAGGAAGGTACCGTGAATCTGGATACCTGGACTAAGGTTGGATAGGAATTAAGATTATATTATTCACAGCATGGGCCTGAGAAAGTGCCGCCCGATGCTTTTTCTTTATGAAACATAATCAAAGATGCCTTTGATCCACAGCATGATTATGAGAAATTCCCTTCAAAGGGGGTCGCTAATGATGATGATGAGGATGGGGAAACTTTTCGCTGCTGCTTCTGCACCTCCCAATCGCGATGACAAATTATCCCCACAGGATGCGGCAAAGTTGAAAAACGAAGCCACAAACTAGCATGGTAATAATTATCTTAACAATACTAACCCACCTCCTCCACAGGTGTCTTTCCCTAAGGTGGAGACAACACAGCCTACCCCTACACCTGGTGGGGCTCCTCCTCTTCTCCTTGGAATGCAGGCTGCTCGAGCAGAGACAGAGAAGGAAGGAGATTTCAGTCTATCAGCGTGTTTTCCAGTGGTTTTAAGTAATGTTGATGGGGTGGGTCAGGCGCTATGAAACTCATTGCTCTATAAATTGGTAAAAGAACTAAGAGAGACTAGCTCATGATATAGTCCTTTGGCCCCTATACTCTTACTATTTTAGATCAACTCACTTCTCGCTGGATGATTGCCTCTGATTGCCAACAAGTGGCCAAAGGCTGTTTGTCCAGAGGCGCCCATTTGCTTTGGAAGACAAAATTATGAAGATCAGGTACAAATTCAAGTGGCTCTTTATCAGGATCATGTGCCAGGTACATTTGTTATTGTTAGAGATATGCTTACAGGCACTGGACTGTATACCTCTACTAATGTCCAAGTAAGCTTTCCTAAAGAAGCGTATGTTCAAATGAGCCATTGTGCTTTTGCAGTCTGGAAAAAACTACCTGCTGATTCCACTCAAACTTCTTTCCCATCTGAGATCAAGTAGAAAGCAGATGAAAACTATGGGGACTTCGTTTCCAGATTAACCACCACCGTCAATTGGGTAATTAGTAAAGAAGCAGCAAACATTTTAATTAAACAATTGACTTCTGAAAATGCGAATAATACTTGTCAAGTTTTGATTAGACCAGTGAAGAAAACTGGGAAAATAACTGATTATATCAGGCAATGTGCTGATATTAGCCCAGCCTTTATTCAGGGGATGGCCATAGCTGCTGCCCTAAAAGGGAAAACCTTTCCCCAAGTAGCGCAGGGCATGCAAGGTAATCATAAACAGAAAAATTTTTCATCACAATCTTGTTTTAACTGTGGTCAAGCTGGACACATTTACAGAAATTGCCCAGCTACAGGGAACAGCCCGCATGGCACGCCACCACCACCTACTGGGGCTGCTCGACCAAAACATGTGCCCAGATGTCAGAAAGATTACTATTGGGCTAAGGAGTGTCGGTCTAAATTTCATAAAGTTGACACTCCTTTAACTCAGCAACGAGTTATCCCGGCTCAGGAAAACTTCCAGAGGGGCCAGCCTCGGCCCCACATAATGATAGGGGCAGATTCCACCAGGAACCCGTTATTTCCTTCTGCTCCATCGCAGAGCACATCCACCCCAAGGAGCGCAGGCCTGGACTTGTGTTCCTCCACCACAACAATATTAACTCCCGACGTTTCGGTAACCCCAATTCCTACGGGAGTAAAGGGCTCTCTCCTAAAAGGAATAGTGGGCATAATATTAGGTAGAAGTTCCTTGTCTTTACAAGGAATTTCCATTATTCCTGGAGTGGTGGATTCGTATTACACAGGAGAAATCCAGGTGCTTGTTGCTCCCCCTAGCAAACCTGTCCAGTTTACAAAGGCCAAAGAATAGCCCAGTTGCTGCTCTTGCCTTATCACAAAGCAGGTAAATCTTTAACTAACCTGCCTAGAGGTGACTCTGGATTTGGCTCTAGCAGTGTTGCTTTTTGGATTCAAAAAGTTACTGATTCTAGACCCTTTAAAGACTTATATATGCAAGGAATTAAAATTAAGAGATTGATAGACACCGGCGCTGATGTTTCATGTATTGCCGAAAAAGATTGGCCTGCTTCATGGCCGACTCAAATGGCTCCTTTGAGACTCATAGACATTGGTTGAGCACCCTCAATAGCCCCAAACTCTAAGATTTTAAATTGGACAGACAATAAAACTTCAGGAATTTTCTGCCCATATGTCATTCCATCTATCCCTTTTACTTTATGGGGAAGAGACATTCTTTCACAAATGGACACACTTTTGTATAGCCCTAATGATAAAATCTCAACACAGATGCTACAAGTGGGCTATGATCCCTTTAAGGGACTTGGTAAGGACGGACAGGGAATACAGGAACCTGTTCAAGTGAATGAAAAAACAAACCGAGCTGGCATTGGCTATTCAAATTTATCCTAGTGCCATTGTTCCTGAAACTGCCGATCCTGTTACCTGGAAAGACGACAAAATTGGGTGGAACAATGGCCCATGCCCTCGAAAAAACTTAAGACAGCTGAAGAACTAGTCCAGTAACAACTGGAGGCCGGTCATGTAGAGCCTTCTACTAGTTCATGGAATACCCCTATTTTTGTCATTTAAAAAAAATCTGGCAAATAGAGACTTTTACAGGATTTAAGAGCTATCAATGCCACCATGGAACCCATGGGGGCATTGCAGCCTGGACTTCCATCTCCGGCTGCTATACCTGTTAACTTTAATATTATAGTTATTGATTTACAGGATTGTTTCTTTACTATACCTTTAAGCCCAAAAGACTGTAAACGATTTGCATTTAGTTTACCATCTCATAATTTAATACAGCCATTTCAAAGATTTCAGTGGAAAGTCTTGCCACAAGGTATAAAAAACAGCCCTACCTTGTGCCAGAAATATGTGGACGCTGCTTTACAAGGTATTAAAAGGCAATATCCTAACCTCTATTTAATCCATTATATGAATGACATTTTGCTGACTCACAAAAATCGTGCCTTTTTACATAAAATTCTTTTTATTTTTTATTTTTTGAGTTGGAGTCTCACTCTGTCGCCCAGACTGGAGTGCAGTGGCTGCTCCCGGCCATCGCAGCCTCGACCTGCTGGGCTCTGGTAATCCTTCCGCCTCAGCCTTCTGAGTAGCTGGAATTACAGGCATACGCTACCACACCCAGCTGATTTTTTGATTTATTGTAGAGATGAGGTCTCGCTGCCCAGGCAGGTCTCGAACCCACGGGCTCAGGCAATCCACTTGCCTCAGCCTCCCAAAGGCACGGGATTACAGCCTGAGCCACCGAGCCCGGGTTGAAATTCTTTAATAAAATTGTGATTGCTCTAACTAATTGTGGTTTGAAAATTTCTCCTAAAAAGATTCAAACCAATCCTCCTTTCACATATCTTGGTCGTGTATTAAATACACAAACAGTGAGTCATCAACCTTTGCAGTTACAAAAAGATCACTTGGTGACATTAAATGATTTCCAAAAACTGTTGGGAGATATTAATTGAATTAGACCTTACTTACATATTACCACATCAGATTTAAAATCTTTATTCAATATTTTACAGGCAGATTCTTCTCCCAATTCTAAGAAAAATCTAACATCAGAGACCAAGGAAGCCTTGTCCCTTGTAAAAAAAAGTCTATTGAGTCCCCAAAGGTTAAAAGAATAGATTATCGCCTGCCTTGAGACTTAATTATTCTGGCCACTCTCCATACTCCCACAGGGTGTCTGTGGCAAGAAGGCTCCATCTGCTGGTAACCTCTAAAAAAAATTGGCTTCTTATCCTTATTTAGTAGCTTTGCTTGTAATCAAGGAAAGACAAAGAAGCATTAAACTATTTGGACATGATATACACAAAATAATTGTGCCTAATGACAAATTTCAATTTCAGACTTTGTTTCAAACTAGTGAAGATTGGCAAATAGCTTTAACTGATTATAGAGGACAGATTCTGTTCCATTTACCCAAAAGTCCTTTGTTACAATTTGTAAAACAAAATCGTATAATTTTTCCTCACAATTGCTCTCTATTTCCCCTTGAGGGAACAGCCCTGGTTTTTACTGATGACTCCTCTAATGAAAAAGCCATAACAATTATTAATAATGAGTCTCATGTGCTGAATATCTCAGAAACTTCAACACAAAAAACAGAATTAAGGGCAGTTTTATATGCTTTTACAGCTTTAAAAGACTCTAAATTTAATTTATAAACTGATTCTTGTTATATTAAAGGATTATTTCCTCATATTGAAACAGCTACCATCCCAGTTAACAAAACTACAATTTTAAAACTATTAACTCAGTTACAACAACTAATTAATAACAGAAAAGAACAGTTTTTTGTGGGCCATATTAGGTCTCATTCTGGCCTCCCAAGACCTTTACACCAAGACAATCAGTTGGCTGACACCTTAACTAAGCCTACTATATGTTCTATAGTAAAAGTCAAGGCAATTACTCAGGCTCAACTTTCTCATAAAAATCATCATCAAAATGCTACTGCCTTACATTATCAGTTTTGTTTACTCAGGGAAATGGCTAGAAAATCGTTAAGAATTGTCCAGCTTGTCCCACTTTTGTTCCACCTCCAGGAAGAGTTGACCCTTGAGGACTAAAACCAATTGTGCTATGACAAATAGCACATTCCCAGCTTTGGAAAATTGTCTTATTTGCATGCTACTGTGGATACATTTTCTCATGTTATTTTAGCTTCAGCAAAAACTAGAGAAGCCTACAAGGATGTGATACAACATTTATTCTTTTGCTTTTCACAGCTAAGTATGCCGAAGCAACTGAAAACTGACAAGGGTCCTGCACATACATCTAAATCTTTCCAACAATTCTGTTCACAATTTAATATTTCTCATTCCACAGAAATTCCTTACAATCCACAAGGTCAAGCCATAGTTAAAAGAGCTCACCAGACTTTAAAAAATCATATAATTAAGTTACAGGAGGGGGAATTCAAGTATAGTGTCCCCACCATATTTTAAATCATGCCTTGTTTGTTGTAAACCATTAAATCCTCAGCCTATTCAGCTGTGGCTAGACATTGGAATCCAGAAGGAAGTGTAAAACCTTTGGTCAAATAGCAGGATCTCCTTACAGGACAATGGAGAGGGCCCAACCTGTTGCTAACCAGTGGGAGGGGCTGTGCGTGTGTGTTCCCCCAGGACGAACCATCTCCTATTTGGTCCCTGATCGATTCCTATGAAATGCCTTCGTTAATTCGCTGACCACAACGAATGGCAAGGACCGGCCCAATTTGGAGGAATGAAGCAAGCAACACAGTTCATACCAACCACCAACCAGAGGAGCTGTTCTCCTTTATAGAGCAAGACCAGCAGTTTCAACGCACTCAGTCTGAAGAAAGAGAGACCATGATGAGACAGATGAGAGAGCTCTCTATACAAGATGATGATCCATGTCCCAGGCTGACCAAAATATGGAGAACAGTGCTTAGACGAAGGGTCTTCAGCGTCCACCGCTCCTTCCTACCCACTTGGGGGCAAATGGAGTTCTTAGCTGAGGAAGCTGGAGACATGTTAGCTGCTCAACAGACTCCCATTGGACTGGTAACTTTGTTTTTGGCCATGATTGCTCTCTTAATAAACCAGATTGATCCGGTGGCTTCCTTGGAGGCTAATAAAACATACTGGGCATATATGCCTAATCCTCCTACTTTCCAGCCAGTCACTTGGGATAATGAGGTCATTCATGTCTTTTCTAACTCTCCCCAACTGATGGGGGAACCTGCTTTGTTTTATGCACAAACTAAACATGTCATTAATAACTGTACTTATGAAGGCAGTTCTTGTTCATCTCCTATTTGCTTTTATGATAATTCTAACTTTAATTATTATAAGGAGTTTTGTCTTATGTCTTCTTTTAAAATTTTGCTTACTGATAATCTGACACAGAGTAATTACAGAGAGGACTGGTGGACTGAAATGCTAATGCCTGGAGGAATTGATCCCAGTTTAGCCACAAAAACTTCACCACCATCCAATATACCTGTTTGCTCTTTCAATAACACCAAAAAAGACTGGCTGCTTATTCAACATGATACTGGATATCCAAAGTGGAGAAACTGTATTTATGACTCTAAAGTGGACTATGTTTTACCCCATGAAAGATTAACTATCAGTGACTGGGGTCTTAATCTACAACCCCATACTACAAGCCTACACGGGGAAAATCCCATCCCTGCTAGATGGCATGTGAATGGATGGGTACCTCCAGTGTTAACAACTGTCATTGGAAGCAAACAAATTACCAGCCCCATTTGTGGAGAGCCGTTGCTGCAGTTGTTCTGTCCCGACCTCACGGGGGAGTTCAACACTACAAAATAAGAGCTTGCCTACAGTTTCCTTATGGATTTTTGGCTTGGAACGACTATCAATCATTAACCATAAGACGTCAAAATGATGTTTATAATTTGTCTTGTAAACAATGTGTATTAACTAATTGTTTAACTGATGCTTCTTATAAGGGATTTGTTATTCTCAGACAGCCTCCTTACTTAATGGTTCCAGTACATTTGTCATCTCGTTGGTATGATGGATATGATTTACAGACATTGTATGAGGTTAATGCTCTTTTAGAAAGACAGAAAAGATTTTTAGCTACTTTAATTTTAGGAATTACAGCATTAATAGCTATTACTACTTTGGTAACAGTTTCAACTGTAGCTCTATCTAAGGAAGTTCATACAGCATTAGCTACTCAGGAGATTATAGATCAAAAGTTAAAAAATAAAGTTAATGCTTTAGAGGAGACAGTTTTAGCAGTAGGACAAGAGCTTGTAACTTTAAAGATAAAATTAGCTCTCTGATGTCACTCTGAGTTTAAGTGGATTTGCCTCACTCCTTTGGAGGTAAATAAGTCTGTCCATACTTAGGACAAGATAAAAAATCATGTTCTTGAAATCTGAAACCATTTAGACCTGAGTATAGACCTTACTAAATTACATCAAGAAATTCAAGATATGATGGTTTCTGAAAAGCAATTCTGATACACTGAGTTGGCAAGTTCTATATTTAATAACTTTTCGTCATTTGTTAACCAAAAGTCACTAATGTCTATACTCATTAATGTGGGAATTTGTGGAGCAGTGATTCTCTTGCTCCTGTGTCTCCTCCCCATCATTTTCAGAGTTTTGAAAAGGAACATATCACAACTTAATAAAGAGTTTCATGGTTTTGCACTAAAAAATAAAAAAGGGAGATGTTGGGAGCCAGTCACGGAGGCCCATTGAGCATTAGGGATCAGGGAGGGCCGTGGACCCCAAGACCACTAGGATGCGTTCGGGAGCTGTTGACCCCATTCCCTCTCCCTTTTCTTATTTGGCACTTATGCCAGAAACAACTCTGCCAGTTTAAGCATAAAACTCTGAGATCTAAAAGGAACACAGCTAACTTGAGAAATCTCATTGTTCCTGTTTTCCACTAACTGCGGTTTTGACTTTAGTACAACTTATAGTTTAAACTTGGGTCACATTTGAGAACCCTTATTGCTGGTGACAAACTCCATATATTAGGATTAGAAATTAAAAACTTTTATAAAAGTTAAGATAGATATATAGGATTTTAGAGTAGCCGTTTTGTTAAGAGACTGTAATCAATTGTTCCAAGAAGTGGCTCACTGTGAACTTTGGACTGGGCCACATTCTGGAGAGCCCAACGTGATCTTTGGACTGGGCCACATTCTTTAGGAACTGGTTTGAGCTATAATTAAGAGTTTCCATAGCAATTGTGTAAGTAGAATTAGCATAGAATAGAAAGGTAATAGGATTTAAGTTAGTCATCATAGGTGTTGTGTACACATAAGCTCTAGAAGTTATTATTAGAACATCATGATGCTAGTAGGGATGGTTGCATTTCTTTTGAGGAACATTAACCAAGCATAGGAAGCAGTAAGACAATTTTGGGTTTGTCCTTCCTCATACCTGAGAAAACATCTGGTGGGTGGGGAACACCCCTCATCCACCTGGCTTTGTGTTCACGTGAAAGACATGTGAGACTGCAAAATTTGGGGATAAAAGAACTGTTGTGATTTCCAATAAATGGCTTCCACACTAGATGGAGACCAGTCTTTTTCTTTCTCTTTATATCTATCCCTCCAGTATAATCGCCAATGCTGTCTCACTGACCAAGGAACCCCTGATTCTCGCAGGGGCAGGACCCCCGCATAATGGGTTACTGTTAACTAGAGTCATACCACAGTGGTGTAGAACACTAGAGCTTATACCTCCTATGTTATACCTCCTAGCTGTGATTTTGTATCCTTTAGCAAACCTCTCCCTACCCCCCTCTTCCTCCCACCCCTCCCAGCCTCTGTTCTTGCTTTTTGTGTCTATGGATCAACTTTTTAAAAAACGTTTTGTATATGAGTGAGAACAGGCGGTGTTTAGCTTTCTATTCTTGGCTCATTTCACTTAACATAATGTCCCCCAGTTCCGTCTTTGTGTTGCCACAAAGGACAAGACTTCACTGGTTTTCATGGCTGAGGAGCATCCCGTTGTGTGCATATTCCCTATTTTCTTTGTCTGCTTATCCGTCGTTGAACACTTGGGTTGCTTCCATATCTTGGTTATTGTCACTAGTGCTGCAGTAAACAAGGGGGTGTAGGTATCTCTTCAATGTGCTGATTTTCTTTCCTTTGGATAAATGCCCAGTAGTGGGATTCCTGGATCACATTGCCGTTCTAATTGTAGTTTTTTTTGAGGAATTTTTTCATATATTTGTTGGCCATTTGTAGGTCTCCTTTTGTGGAATGTCTATTCAGAACACTTGCCCACTTTGTAGTTAGATTTTTTTTTTTTTTTTTTTTTTTCACTGTTAGGATGTTTGAGTTCAACTGGGCTCGGTGGTTCAGCTTGTCATCCCAGCACTTTGGGAGGCCGAGGTGAGTGGATTGCCTGAGCCCGCAGGTTCGAGACCAGCCTGGGCAACTTGGCGAGATCTCCTCTCTACAATAAAAATAAAAAATTAGCTGGGCGTGGTAATGCGTACCTGTAGTTTTGGCTACTTGGAAGGCTGAGGCAGAAGGATCACTGGAGCCTAGCAGGTCGATGCTGGAATGGCCATGAGTGTGCCACTGTACTCCAACCTGGGCGACAGAGTGAGACTTCAACTCAAAAAGAAAAAAAAAAAAAGAAAAAAAAGGTGTTTGACTTCTTTGTATATTGTGGATATTAATCCTCTGACAGATGAAAAGTTTGCAAATCTCTTCTCCCATTCTGTAGGTTGTCTAGTCACTCTGTTGATTGTTTCCTTTATTGTGAAGAAGCTTTTTAGATTGGTATAATCCCATTTATTTATCTGTCTATACTTTTGTGGTCTTATTAATAAAATATTTTTCCAGACTGATGTATTGAAGCATTTCCCCCTACGTTTTCTTCTGTTAGTTTTATAGTTTTGTTCTATAAACTTAACCTTTAGTCCACTTTGAGTTGAATTTTTTATAGCATTAAGAAGTAGGGATCTAGTTTTATTCTTCTGCATATGGATATCTAGGTTTCTCAGCACCACTTATTGAAGAGACTGTTCTTTCCCCAGTGAGTGTTTTTGGTGCCTTTGTCAAAAATCAATTGGCTTTATGTACATAGATTAGTGTCTGGCTTCTCTATTCTGTTCCATTGTTCTGTGTGTCTGTTTTTATGTTAGTACTGTGCTGTTTTGGTTACTGTAGCTTTGTAGTGTATTTTGAAGTTGGTAGTGTGATGCCTCCAGCTTTGTTTTTTTTTTTTTTTCCCCCAGGATTGTTTAGGCTAATTTGGGGTCTTTTGTGGTTCCATACCAATTTTAGGATTGTTTTTTCTATTTTTATGAAGAATGTTATTAATATTTTGATATAGATTGCATTGAATCTATAGATTACTTTGGGTAGTTTGGTCATTTTTAACAATATAAATTTTTCTGGCTTATGAACATGGTATGTCTATCCATTTTCGGGGGTCTTCTTAAATTTCTTTCATTAGTTTATTATAATCTTCCTGATAGAGATCTTTCCTTGGTTAAATTTATTCATAGGTATTTTTTTTTTGGTAGCTCTTGTAAATGAGATTGCTTTCTTGATTTCTTTTTGAGCTAGCTTGTTGTTAATGTATAAAAATGTTACTGATTTTTGTATATTCGTTTTGCCTCCTGCAACTTCACTGAATTCATTTATCAGTTCTAAAAGTCTTCTGGTAGAATCTTCAGGTTTTCTATATAAAAAATCATACCAGCCAGGTGCAATGGCTTATACCTGTAATCCCAGCAATTTGGGAGGCTGAGTCAGGAGGATTGCTTGAGACCAAGAGTTCGAGACCAGCCTAGGCAACATAGTGAGACCTTGTCTTACTAAAAATACAAAAATTAGCTGGATGTGGCGGCATGTCCCTGTAGTCCCAGCTACTTGTGAGGCTGAGGTGGGAGGATTGCCTGAGTCCAGGAGGTTGAGACAATGGTGAGCCATGAGTGTGCTGTTGTATTCCAGCCTGGTGACAGTGAGACCCTGACACACTCTCACTCTCTCTCTTTTGCTCTCGCTTTCTCTCTCTCTCTCTCTCACACACACACACACACACACACACACACACACACACACACACACACACACACACCGTGTTATCTGCAATTTGACTTCTTTCCAATTTGGATACCTTTTATTTATTAGGACAATTTTATTTATTTGCTTTGCCTGATTGCTCTGACTAGGACTTCCAGTACTATACTGGATCAGAGTAGTGAGAGTAGGCATCCTTATGTTGTTCCAGTGTTTAGAGGAAAAATTTTGTGCTCTTCCCCATTAAGTATGATGTTAACTTTGGGTTTGTCATATATGGGCTTTATTATGTTGAGGTACTTTCTTTGTACGTCTAATTTTTTGAGAGTTTTTATCATGAAGCAGTTTTAATCAAATTCTTTTTCTGCATTTACTGAGATGATCATATAGTTTTTATTCTTCATTCTGATTTGATGACTTGATGTGTCCCATTTATTGATTTATCTATGTTGGACCATCCTTGCATCTCATGGATAAATCCCACTTCATTATGGTGTATGATTGGTATTAGTTCTTCAAATGTTCAGTAGAATTCAGCTGTGGAGCCGTCTGGTCCTGGACTTTTCCTTGTTGGGAGACTTTATTACTAATTCAGTCACATTATTCATTATTGGTCTGTTCAGGCTTTCTGTTTCTTCTTGGTTCAATTTTGGTAGCATGTATGTGTCCAGGAGTTTGTCTGTTTCCTGTAGGCTTTTAAATTTATTGGTATATATACTGTTGTGTTCAAAGTAGTGTCTAATGATTCTTTGCATTTCTGTAGTATTAGTTGTGACAACTTTTTTGTTTCTGGTTTTATTTGGGTCTTTGTCTTTGTCCTTTTTTCTTAGACTTGCTAATGGCTTGTTGATTTTGTTTATATTTTCAAGAAACCAACTTTGTGTTTGAACTTTTGTATCTCCTTATCTTCATTTTGTCTATTTTTACTCTAATATTTATTATTTATTATCTTCTAATAATTTTAGGGTTGGCTTACTTTTGAGCTTTTGATAAAAATTTTTTTTTAGAGACTGGATCAACTATATTGCCCAGGTTGGAGTGCCGTGCTGTTCACAGGCACTATCATAGCACACTACAGCCTCAAACCACCTTCAAGTGATCTTCCCATCTCAGCCTACTGAGTAGCTTGGACTTCAGGCATGCACCGCTATGCCCAGCTTTTTTATTAAGATTAAATATTAGGTTGTTTATTTTAAATCTGTCTTTTTTGATATAGGCATTTATTGCTATAAACTTGTCTCTTAAAATTGATTTTGCTGTATCCCATAGTTTAAGTATATTGTTTCTATTTTCATTTGCTTCAAGGAATTTTCAAATTTCCTTCTTAATTTCTTCCTGCACTTGTTGGTTGTTCAGGAGTATGTTGTTTAATGATGTATTTGTATAGTTTCAAATGTTCCTCTTCGTAATTGATTGCAACTTTTATTCCATTATGATCAGATAAGATATTTGATATAATTTTGATTTAAAAAAATTGTTTTGAGACTTGTTTTGTGTCCTAATATACGGTCAGTGTGGAAGACTGTTCCATGTTATGATGATAAGAATGGTGTGCTCTAGCTGTTCGGTGAAATGTTTTGTTTATGTCTGTCAGATCTATTTAGTCTGTACTGCAGTTTAAATCCAATGTTTCTTTGCTGGTGTTTCTGTCTAGATGATCTTTCCAATGCTAAAAGGTGATCAAGTCCTCAACTGCTATTGTATTGAGATCTATCTCTCCCTTTAGAGCTAATGATATTTGCTTTACATATCTGGGTGCTCCAATGTTGGGTGCATATGTATTTACAATTGTTATGTCTTCCTGCTGAATTGATTCCTTTATTATATAATGTCCTTCTCTGTCTCTTTGTACAGCTTTTGACTTAAAGTCTGTTTCATCTTAGCAGGAGAATCTAAGTATAGATACTCCTGCTCACTTTTGGTTTCTGTTTTCATAGAATATCTTTTCTATCCCTTCACTTTTAGTCTTTACGTCTTCATAGGTGGGGTGAGTTTCTTTTAGGCAGCGATGTTGGGTTTTATTTTATTTTATTTTATTTTTTTGAGTTGGAGTCTCACTCTGTCACCCAGACTGGAGTGCAGTGGCCGCTCTCGGCCACCGCAGCCTCCACCTGCTGGGCTCCAGTGAACCTTCTGCCTCAGCCTTCCAAGTAGCTGGAACTACAGGTGCGCACTACCACACCCGGCTAGTTTTTTGATTTATTGTAGAGATGAGGTCTTACCAAGTTGCCCAGGCAGGTCTCGAACCCAAGGGCTCAGGCAATTGACTTACTTCAGCCTCCCAAGGCACGGGATTACAGGCTGAGCCACCGAGCCCGGCTGGGTGTTTTTTTTTTTTTTTTTAAATCCATTTGGCCAGTCTATATCTTTTGAAATTTAATTTGTTTAACAATTATAAATACATATACACCCAACATTGGAGCACCCAGATATGTAAAGCAAGTATCATTAGCTCTAAAGGGAGAGATAGATCTCAATACAATAGCAGTTGAGGACTTGATCACTGTACTTTTAACATTGGAAAGATCATCTAGACAGAACACCAGCAAAGAAACATTGGATTTACACTGCAGTACAGTCTAAATAGATCTGACAGGCATATACAAAACATGGTTATTATTGACAGGTGAGGACTTACTCCTGTCATTTTATTGTTTATTTTTGTACATCCTTTGTGTCTTACTTTGTGTCTTACTGTTTATTTTTGTGGTGTGGCAGTTTTTTGTGCTGATAAGATTTGATTCCTTTCTCTTTCTCCATTGTGTATCAGCTCTGCCGATGAGTTTTATAATTTCATGTGCTTTCATTATGGTGCTTATTGTCTTTTCACTTCTAGATGTAAGACTCTTTTGAGTATTTCCTGTAAGCCTGGTTTAGTGGTGACGAATTCCCATAGTTTTTGCTTGTCTTAGAAATACTTTATTTCTCCTTCATTTCTGCTTTCCTGGGAATAATGTTCTTCACTTAGTTTTTTCTCCTTTTTTTCTTTTCCTGTACTTTGAATATATTATCCCATTCTCTTCTGGCCTGTAAGGTTTCTGCTGAGAAGTCTGTTAGTCTAATGGGGATTCCCCTGTAAGTGACTGAATGCTTTTCACTTGCTGCTTTAGAAGTCTTCCTTTGTATTTGACTATTGACAGTTTGACAATTTGACTATTGACAACTCAGTGCCTTGGAAGGGCTTGTTTGGGTTGAATTTGTTTGAGGAGTTTTACCTTCCTAGATCTGGGCACCCATCTCACTTCCCAAACTTGGGAAGTTTTCTGCTTTATGTCATTAATATTCCCCTTTTCCTTCTCTTTTCTTGTAATTCCCAGAGGCACGTATTTGTACACTGAACTATACCACATAAAGCCTGCAGGCTTCCTTTATTCTTTTTTCTTTATTTGTCTGCATGAGTTGTTTCAGAAGGCCTATCTTTCCCCTGCATAGTCTAGTCTGTTGTTGAAGCTCTCAATTGTATTTTTATTTTATTTATTTTTTGATTGGAGTCTCACTCTGTTGCCCAGGCTGAAGTGCAAGACATGCTCAAGGCCAATGCAGCCTCGACCTGCTGGACTCAGGCGATTCTTCTACCTTGACTTTCCAAGTAACTGGGATTACAGGCATGTGCCACCATGCCCAGCTACTTTTTGATTTATTGTAAAGATGAGGTCTTTCCAAATTACCCAGGTTGGTCTCGAACCCCTGGGCTCAGGTAATCAATCCTCTTGCCTTTGCCTCCCAAAGTGCTGGGATTACAGTGTGAGCCACCATGCCTGGCCTGTTGTATTTTTATTTTATTCATTGAATTATTCAGCTCAGATATTTCATTTTGGTTCTTTTTTTATGATATCTGTCTCTTTGTTGAAACCCTCTTTCCTGTCATCACTTGTTTCCTGATTTCATCGGGTTGTCTAGCTATATTTGCTTGTATTTCACTACATTTTCTTAGGATTATTATTTTAGATTCTTTTTCTGGCATTTCATATTTCTTTGTGATTAGGGTATGTTAATGGAGAATTACTGTGTTCCTTTGGAGGGGCTGCATTTCCTTGCTTTTCATGTTTCACGCATCCCTACGTTGATTTTGTTTTTTGAGCCGTAGTCTCACTCTATTGCCCAGGCTGGAGTGCAGTGGCAGTCTCAGCCATCACAGTCTCCACCTGCTGGTTCAGGCAACCCTTCTGCCTCAGTCTTCTAAGTGGCTGAGACTACAGGCGTGAATTTTAAAATTTATCATAGAGACAAGGTCTTGCCATGTTGCCCAGGTTGGTCTCAAACTGCTGGCTCAGGCAGGCCTCTCACCTCAGCCTCTCAAAGTGCTGAGATTACAGGTGTGAGCCTCTGCACCTGCCCCCATGTTAATTTCTAAGCATCTGGTTGTACAGTCACCTCTTTCAATTTTACAGAGTAGGTTATGCAGGGGAAGACTTATTTGTAGGGATGGGTTTTGGGTGTTGATTGGGTGGCATGTGTTGGCTTTGGATCTAGGTAGAAGCGGTCTCCATGCAGGTTCTCCAGCTGCAGTCCCATTCTAGTAATGTTTAGAGTGTCTCAGTGGCCTAGGCCCTGAGGGTTTGTAGCAGCAGTGGTGCACCTTTTGCGGGGGGGGGGCTCACCAGGGTGCTTCTTGGGTTGGGGGCTGACAAATTGATCAGCCAACTTGGGGTTTGGCTTGCTGTGATTGGGGATCTGGGGCTATTTCTCAGGCCCTGAGTGCAGGCCCGGGGCCTCTGGGCATGTCTGTGGGACTGGGGGCGGGGGCTGGGCTGTTTCTCAGGTGCAGGAGGCAGGCAGGTAGCCGCTCCACCAGCCCAGGGGCACATCAGCAGCTCAGGGCCCAGTCTGACCAGCTCAAGGGTGGGCATGCTCGGGGAGAGTCCATCGGCGGGAAGCAAGGTGGTGTGGGTTGGTTTCCTGTTGTACGGGACCAGAGTCACAGGTGACCCTGGGTCCCGGCTCTGAGCAGCCAGGGTCGTGGTGTTACAGCCGCTTAGGCGGGCCTGGCCTCAGCTGGAATGAAGATGGAGCCCTGGGCCCTAGAGCAGGTGTCCTGCTGCAGCGGCTCAGCCTGTGGGGCGGGTATGGGCCAGGCACCTGTGCTCAGTGTGTGGGGCAGGTATGGGAGCCACACACCTGAGCAGCAGTGTGTCGTGTCAGCGGGGCTGTGGGTTCTGCTTCTGAGATCCCCCTATAAGGAGGAGTTCCTCCTGACTCCAGGCCACTCAGACAGGGACTCCGGGGTGGGCAGAAAGGGCCAGGCACCTCCATGCTGCCCTCCTGGCTTGTGATGACGGCAGGTGCTGCTGCCCTGCCCCAGGGGCCTCCGTCAGGTCTCACCTGTCTTACTCATTGCCTGGTCCTTCCTTGTGGAGCAGAATGCCCAGTGCTCCAGTCCACTGTCTTGCTGGCATCACTCTGCTGCAACTTCCTCTTGCCACTGTTGTTCGTGTTACCCACACCGACAGAGGTGCGCCTGGCTCTTGCCTGAACGCTGAATAGTGATATTCCCTTGTATGAGTGAGTCACCGTTTATTCTTCTAGTAATCTACTGATGAGCACTTAGGTTTTTCTAACATTTTTTTCTGCGCGATGCGGGAGTGACTATACTTGTCAAGTCTCCTTTTCTGCAGATTTGAGCTTCTGCGGGGCCTGGCTCCTAAGGTTTTTGTGCCACACACCCTTCCGACACGCCGTCGGTCTTATGCATCCTTCCTCAAAATAATGTTCGTGTAGGCACAAAACCCACAGGCAACAAATTATCTTAAAATAATTACCAAAGCATTAAAAAACCAAATTTCTGATATAATAATACATGACTAAATCACAGCATCTCTTGGCAGGTCTAATCACTGCCATAATTTTGAAGTAATGCTGGATATATGATTTTATGATACTTGCAAGGTTTGTAATGTAATTCCTACTGGTCAGTCATGGATACTTTTGTTTTTATTATTTATTTCAAGTAGCTTTGGGGGGTACAGATAATTTTTGGTTCCACGGTTGCATTGTATGGTGGCAAATAATTCTGGGCCTTAAGTATACCCACCTGTGCACACCGTACCTGAGAGGTGATTTTTTTGTTTCTCCATTCCTCCTCCCGCGCCCCTTCTGAGTCTCCAGTGTCCACGATACCATCCTCTATGCCTTTGTGCATCCTTAGGTTAGCTCCCACTGATAAGTGAGAACACGCAGGGTTTGGTTTTCTGCTCCTGGGTTAGTCCACTTGGGATGATGTCCTCCAATTCCATCCAAGTTGCTGCAAAGATATTATTTCATTCTTTTTTGATGGCGGAACACTATTGCATAGTGTATATGTACCGTATTTTCATTATCCACTGATCAATTGGTGGGCATTTAGACTCCCCATCTTTGCAATGGTCAATTGCGCTGCAATGAATATGTGAGTACAGGTATCTTTTAAAATATAAATTCTCTGTTCCTTTGGGTAGATTCCTAGTAATGGGATTGCTGGATCAAATAAATGGTAGATCTACTTTTAGTTCTCTGAGAACGCTCCATACCGATTTCCTTAGAGGTTGTAGTAATTTACTGTCCCACCAGGACAAGCATCTCCTTTTTACCGCATCTGCACCAGCATGCATTGTTTTTGATGTTTTAATAAGGGTTTTCCTGACTATGTAAGGTGGTATCTCACCGTGGTTTTAATTTGCATTTCCTGATCATGAGTGATGTTGAGCCTTTTCTTCATGTTTGTGGGCCATTTGTATATCTTCTTTTGAGATGTTCGTTCATGTCATTTGCTTACTTTTTAATGGGGTCATTGCTTTTTTCTTGCTGACTTGTTTGAATTCTTTGTAGATTCTGAATATTAGTCCTTTGTCAGATGTAAACTTGTGACTATGTTATCCCATTATAGGTTGCCTATTTGCTCTGTCGATCGTTTCTTTTGATGTGCAGAGCTAATTTTTAGTTTAATTAACTCCCACTTATTTACTTTTGTTCTCATTGCATCTGCTTCGGGGATTTTGTCATAAGTTCTTTGTCTAAGCTGACATCCAGAGTAAGTTCTTCCTAGGCTTGCTTCTAATTTTTTATTGTTTCAGGTCTGATATTTAAGTCTTTAATCCATTTTGAGTTAATTTTTGTATATGAGAGATAGGGATCGAGTTTCATTCTTCTGCACATAGCGATCCACTTTTCCCAGCACCATATGTTGAGTTGGGTGTCCTCTCCCTAGTGTATGTTTTTGCCTGCTTTGTCAAAGATTGGTTGGTTGTAGTATTTGGGTTTATTTCCGAATCCTCTATTCTATTCCATTGGTCCATGTGTCTGTTCTTGTATCAGTACCATGCTGTTTTTGTTACTACTGTTTTGCTGTATAATTTGAATTCAGGTAAGGTGATGTCTCCAGCTTTGTTCTTTTTGCTTAGAATTGTTTTGGCTGTCCTAGCTCTTTTTTGATTCCATATAAATTTTGGGAGTTTTCTCTGATTTTGTGAAAAATGTTGGTAGTTTTATATGGATTGTGTTGAATCTACAAATGATTTTGGGTAGTGGTAATATGGTCATTTTAGCAATGTTGATTCTTCCAGTCCATAAGCATGGGATAATTCTCCATTTGTTTGTGTCCTCTACCCTTTCTTTCATCCGTGTTTTATTGTTCTCCTCGTAGAGACTTTTCACCACCTTGGTTAAGTATATTCCTAGGTACTGCATTTTAGTTTTTTGTCTGCTACTGTAAATGGAATTGAATTATTGACTTGATTCTCAGCTTACACCAACATTTGTGTGTGTCGGTTTTGTGTCCTGCAACTTTATTGAATTCATTTATCAAGTTCAGGAGTCTTTCGGAGTTTTTAGGATTCTCTAAGTATAAGATCATATCATGGCAGAGATCATTTGATTTCTTCTTTTCCAGTTTGGATACTCTTTCTTTCTTTTGCTTGATTGCTCCAGCTAGGACTATGTTGAATCGGAGTGGTAACAGTGGACATCCTTAACTTGTTTCAGTTCTGAGGGGGAGTATGATGGACTTCTCTTCATTCAGAATGACGTTGGCTGTGGGTTTGTCATATATGGCTTTTATTATTTGGAGGAATGTTCCCTTTATGACTGTTTTGCTGAGGGTTTTATCATGAAGGGATGCTGGATATGTTATCAAATGCTTTTGCTGTGTCTGTTGAAATGATCATGTGTTTTTAATTCTTTTAACGCAGATTTTTTTTTTTTTTTACTTGTGTGTGTTGAGCCATTCCTACATACCTGGTATAGAACCCACTTGATTGTAGTGGGATTTTGAAAAACTGTGATGTTGAATGGGGTTTGCTCATGTTTGGTTGAGGCTTTTGTGTCTGTGTTCATCAAGGATATTGATCTGTAGTTTTCTTTTTTTATTGTATCTTTGATACTGGCTTTGTAGGATGAGGAAGAATTTCCTCCTCGTCGGTCTTACAGATTTAGTAAAATTGATACCAGTTCTTCTTTGAATGTCTGTTTGGCTGAGTCTGTCAGAGCCTGAACTTTTTCTGGTTGGGAGACTTTTAAATTATTATTTCAATCTTGCTATTCTTTATTGGTCTGTTCGGAGTTTCTATTTCTTCCTGACTGGTGGGCTGCATGTTTCCAGGAATCTATCCACTTCCTCTGGATTGTCTAGTTTGTACAGCGGTATCCATAATAGTCTAGGATGTGCCACAGTGATTGCTGCAAACCACTCATGGTCACATGAGGAAAAATCAAGAACAAGTCCAGCATTGAGATCTAATGGCTCTTGTAAGCCACACAGGGGACAGTGTGAAATGCACAGTCCCGGTTAATTCAGATGTACCGTCAAAGCTCATCACACAGCTTATGTAAAAGATAACATATTTCTACCTTATGGAGGCCCTGAGTTATATTAATGGCCCGCTTTCTCTTTTTCTCCGCAGTAAGAAAGCCTAGGGCCAAATATGTCCACCTGTTGTGACAATCTAGGCATTGCTGTTTATGAATACATGCATATGAATGCGTGTGCAGCTCCAACTCTTGTTCTATTGATCATTGTTTTCTCCCTTTCCTCACTTATAACTCACGTCGTCTCGCTGTACCTCACACAGTCTCATAAGCCAGGGCATTGGTACGTGTTTATACTTGCACCTACATGAATCGATGTGGTAGTCAGAACTCTAAGATGGCCCCATCATCCCCACCCTGGTGTACACACGCCTTCTCCCAATTATCCAGTCAAACATGAATCTAGCTGCTTCTCTGGAGGGATTTTGCAGATGTAATTAAGGCCCCAAATCAGGTGATTTTAGCACACTTGTAACCGGCGGATTTTTCACTTTCCTAATACTGAGAGCAGGTGAAAATAAAAAGAATCTGAAGCTGGTTGCTGCAAACTTTGTCATTAAGCACAAGTAAAGTGGTCTTTTTCTAAATTGTCAGCTTTTTCACAATACAGTTGAAAGTTGCAGACATATCCAGTATTTGCCTCAGACACCACTCTGACTAGCATTCTGTACTTTGTATTTTTATTCGGATTATAAACCTAAAAAGACAGTCTTCCATGATGAGGCAAGTTCACATCAGCGGCAACCAGAACAGAGTTTGCAGTGATGTAAATTCACGTCAGTGGTTGCGAATGAGTTAATAAAGGGAGTGTCTGAGTGGGCCTGATGTGATCAGGTGAGCCCTAAAAGGGACCAGGGCCTTGATGAGAGAGAGTCAGAGCGTGAGAGGACATGTCATGACGGAGTCTCGTGGCCAGCCCTGAAGACGGAGGGGCCGGGTGGCACGGAACACAGGCGGCCACTGGGAGCGGGGGCAGTCCCGCAGCAAAGGAGCCGGCACAGCGGCCTGAGCTCTGGGGAGAGCACGGCCCTACCGACAGGCGGCTTAGCCCTACCAGGCCTTGAACAAGAACCCAGCCACAGCATGCCTGCCTTTCTGGGCTGCAGGACCGTGAGGAATGAGGGTGTTGGAAGCCTCTGAGTTGTGCTCATTTATTACAGCAGCAGTAGAAAACTAAAACTAAACACTGTGCTTCACAAAACTGTAACTATTATTTGTTAAATATTTATTGATGTTAAATCCACATTTCACCAGCACAACAATCCAAAGTAGTAAGATAGTATTTTTTTATAAATACAATATAAAGGTGGCAAAATAATGCTAATCCCAAACCCAGCAAATTAGCAAAAAAGTCACATCCAGAAAAATTTTGGCAAGTAAGATCTGACATAAGTCATAATTCTACAATACAGATAGGCCCATGAGAGACTTTGTAGGTTATCTTAAATTCCATATCAGCAATGCATATACATGTGGTCAAATAAACTTGCACTACGCTGCGTAGAATGTCTGCAACCCAGTGCTCAGCCTATTTGGCATTAAAACTTGGTTGGTTGGTGTTCTCACAAAGAAGTAGAAAGCTGTAGATGTGAAGCAGTAACGTGAAATATGTGAGGTGGTACAGAGATCTAACATTACTTTTAAAATGCTATGTATGAGTCGAGTAACTGAGCTAAGAGTTCAACACTTATAAATAATGGAAGATATGCGTTTTGCATAAGGAATACAGTGTTTTCTTTTCGTAGCAAAGTACCATTATAGCCTCAGGTTTATACTAGGCCAAGTTATCTTTCCTCCTCTCAAAGTTTTCCGGTTCCGACTTAAAACTGTCAAGTCTGGTCAGAATCAGCTCGGCCTGGCTGACGCAGAATCACACCCGCTCGAAAGCAGCCTTGGCCGAGATGCCTTTCACACCGCCCCGGCACAGCCCCTCCGGAGGAATGCAGCCCAGCAGCGGAGACGGGAACTCACCTCCGCTCGCCGCATCTTGGTGCCGCTGAGAGCACGCCACAGCACAAGCCTGTTTCTGCCTCTCCTAATGTCTCGTCTCCTTCGAGTAGACCCCGCAGGCGGTTTCACACCTTGCAGTCCCCCCATTTCAACCTGCTCTCCACACCGAGACTCTGCAACAACTACACGAACTCCAGACACACCGAGGTCTCTGTGCACACGTGCTCCAATCTTCCAGCGGACCCTGGATTCCCTGACTCGTTCACTGGCAGGCTCTCATCCACACCGAAGAAAGCCGAGGAGCAGCCCGGCCCCGCCACCCCTGCTCGTCTGCGTGAGTCCCGCACGGCTGCGCCGGAAGCCTCTCCCTCGTCCTCCTTCCCCTTCCCACTCTGCCCAACCCCTGCTTCCCCCAAACACAACATGCCTAGGCCACACGGGTGGCTGGATGCCTTTCGAGGAATGGACTGAAACACAGTTCTGCTTTGTTCAGAAGACTCTATTATTTATATTTAAGTTAGCCTTTGAACATGGTTTGTGGCCAAGCATTCTGACAAGGTCGCATGAAAAGAAAATACTACACGAAAAGAAAAAAGGTTAAGAACTCAGGCATCAACCCTGCTAGAAAACCCTTGATACTGACATAGTTTAAGGCAAGTAGTTCCTTCCGTGTGATTTCATGCCACATGATTTGCAGAGACAAGGCATTGCTTGGATCCTGTCCTTCCTTCCTGGTGTTCACCCCACACACTCCCTGGTTCCCTGGCGCTTCTGTCCTCCGGAATCCCTGTGGTCCCCTCTGTGGCACGGCTGCCTGCGTTAGACACTTCACACTACCATGCTACACAGACATAGCACCACAGCCGTATTTAAAGGCACTTGTAGACAACATGGGTTGTGGCTGCTCGTGAACAACTGATTTCCTTTAGCATTTTGGCATTTCAGACCACTCTGATCACAGCAATTCCAAAAGCTTAAAATTGGACGATAAGTGTCAGTTTCCTGTGCAATGTGTACATCTCTATTAGCATCACCTACTGAAGCTCTAAGTTTGGTATATCAAGTAAGAAAAATGTCCTTTTGGTGTTTTTTCGTTTCGCAGGGTCAAAGGTCTGTTTCTGCTCTCTACGCACAAAACACAGGAGCACGCTGGTCAAGGTGATGGCTGCTTCCGCGTCTCGCACCACAGGAGGCTGGGCTACAGGTCCTCACTCTCCACCAGGGCCGTGTGCAGCACCAGGGGAGACGGGCTGGCTTCAGGCTGGAACGCTGCCTTGATGTCAAGGCCCTGATCCGAAAGTGCTGCGTAGCGACTGGCCGAGGGCCGCACTTTTTTTGGCTTGGTGCTCTGTGGCTGTGGCTGCCACTGGGCTACAAACAAAGAGGAAATGGAGACGTTTTACCTACTTGGACAGCTCTTAGTCTCTTCGGGGGACGTGTATGAGGCACACACTCCGTGTGAAAGCACAGACACACCCATGGTAGAAACTTGGAAAACTCAGGGTCACATCTGCATCTGACACGCATGACAGGGTGGTGGGACCATGGTAGCTAGCTTATGAAGACTGAGGGTAGTTTGTCTTTTTTTTTTTAAGTTGATAAATACAGCACAGGGAATCAAATAGCTGATAAGCCTCCTAATTCTCATGCCACCTCCCCCTTAAGAAATATATTCTTTTCAATAATTATAATCGTCAGGAATTCTAAATGGATATTTTGACACTAATCAATTGAAAGGAATTGGACAATAGGCAAGGTGAGGCCACTCATTTCTTGAAGACCCTCACAAGTTATTTCTTCAATAAGGGGTAAAATTTAAAATCAGTTAATTTTTTTTAGTGGTTTTCTATCAGTGGATCACATAATGCTATTATACTGTTGCAGCTTATAAGTTCAGTAGGAACAATTTTCCTTAAATTTAGGATGCATGTATACAAATACACACACACACAAATACTCAAACCCACTGCTGAAGTGCCCAGGATATATTAATGAGAAAAGCGCTAAGCCACAAACGCACGCACTCCAAGGCCAATGGCGCACACGTCTGGAGTGCCTTGGGGCACTGCCACAGGATCACAGTGGAGGAAAACATGTCAAAAGGCAGCCACCTGCAGGACACCGTAACAAGAAAAAGCGAGCGTGAGGCTATGCCTTTGCTGACTGTTAACTCCTGAGGAGTAGGGAAGCCACAGCTGTCTGGCCAAGGTGAGAGAAACCCACACGCATGCTTTGCTAATAACTCAAAGTTCCCGAGGGATACTTGGGTGTCTGTTCTCCTGGTGTGGTTCACTATTAATGTCGGGAAACTATAAACAGAAAGAGAGAGAGCAACGTGAACTGCTGATGAGACCGGAGAAGAGTAACACGACCTGCTGTGCAGAGGCCTGACTCCGCACACTCTAGAGTGAGAGAAGGTGGGACTCACTGTAGACATCCAGCCTGGCGGTGCAGGACACGATCCCTGCGTCGTTCTTGGCCGACACTGTGTACCACCCCGCATCGTCTTTGGTGGCTCCCTGGATGAGCAGGCAGACGTGGCCGTGACTGTCCTGGTGCATGCTGGAGAAAAGGGCAAAGCCATCAGTGCTCTCTGTGTGTAAGCGGCGGCTCTGGACACCAAGTGCCATTTTTATGAGGTCATTTGAAACAGAATGTGCAAGTGGCAGGTAACAGGGTCGCCCTCCTTCCGCAGAGGCTGCTGGTCCATTCCGGTTCGTGGAGAAAGAGCAGACGTGAGATGTCAAATAAATGTGTGCACTCAACTCCGAATTGAGGATCTGCCTTTACAAAAGCCGCTGAATAGTCTCTATCCCCATGGAAGCAAACTGATATGCTAACTTTCTGAGCTACCAGGATACTTTTATTTTATTTTTCCCTGAATCAGAGTCTCCCCCTGCCACCCATGCTGAAGGGCCATGGCATGCTCACGGTTCACCACAGCCCCCACCTCCTGGGTAGCTGGACTACAGGCACACCCAGCGAGTGTTTTCACTTTTGTGGAGACGAGGTCTCGCCATGTTGCCCCAACTGGTCGCCAGCTCCTGCGCTTAAGCCATCCTCTCACCTCGGTCTTCCAAAGTGCTGGATTACAGGCGTGAGCCACCACACCCAGCAGGATAAACCAACACTTTAAAGAAATCACCGCTAGCTGACATCGGACGCACATTATCACAGACCCTTGCCTCTGCCTTCCAAAGCCAAACGCAGCTCCCCTCTATTCGGGCAGCGCGGGACTCTGTCTCTGGGGTCGCGGCAGCACGGCTGGGGGACGCCCAGGCTCCTGCGCCACCGAAGACGCGTCTTTCCACCCATCGCACAAGACCCACCACCACAGACCGGGCCGGGGGCCGTGCGGTCTTACCTCACACGGTCTGTGCTGTGCGTGAGTGACTCATTTTCCTTCTTCCAAAATATCTGGGGCGGGGGAGCCCCCGAAACACGGCACTCCAGCCTCACTGGGTACCCGTCGGCGACACCTGTGTTCTGCAGCTTCTCGAGAAACGCCGGGGGCTTGTGTGCTTCTTTAGCTGAGGAAACACGAGATGGACGGTTTGTCAGTCACGTGTACAGGAAGCACTGAGAAGGGCCCGGAGGCTTCTGGAAGTCCCGCGGAACAGAGCCTTTTTTCTGGAGTCCCAGCCTCACTTCATCTGGTGAGAGGCGGGTCCCTCCAGATGACTCGACACACTGAGGCTGCCAAGCCTGCAGCCTCTGCCTGGCTCTCCTTCTCCTGTATCTCCTCAGGTACTGGAGTCCGAGAGGCCCACAGGCCCCGTGTCTGTGCCACGGAATGCCTGTCTGATGGCTAGGGGCCTCCTGTGTCACCATAAGCATCCGTGCGGCCTTACAGCCTCTGCCACCCTTGCCACCTTGTGGCCTGAGGACAATCCCTTCTGGGAGGTGGACCCACCCAACTCCTCGTGTTATCTGAGACTGGAGAGTTACGGCTCCTGACTTCAGTGAGATGGAACCCAGAATGTGAAGTGGGTAGAAATAAAAAGGGTGCACCTTGGCCTCATTTGGCAGCTTTGAAATGATTATCTATCAGCTGGGAATATATAGCCGTAAATTACAGATTCCGATTTGTTTTCTTTGAAGGAAGTTATGGAAAAGACAACTTTATCACCTTGAGGGAGGGAAACCGTTAGAAAAACACAGCTGTATAACTTATTCTGAAAAGGTCAGAACACCCTGAATATTCCTACCCAGTGGAAACTTTTCTTGGCTCAGTAGTGGGAACCATCCCCTTCTCTGAAGGGACAGATCATACCAGAGCAGGGAGAGAGCTCAGAGAGAACACGCGTTCCACCCGAAATTCTCAAATACCAAAGACTCTAACACTTTGTGTTATGTGTAAGGTTTTTTTTCTTGAGTCGGAGTCTCACTCTGTCGCCCAGACTGGAGTGCAGTGGCCGCTCCCGGTCACCGCAGCCTCACCCTGCTGGGCTCCGGCGATCCTTCCGCCTCAGCCTTCCGAGTAGCCGGAATTACAGGCACGCGCTACCACGCCCAGCTGACCTTTTGATTTATTGTAGAGATGAGGTCTCGCTGCCCAGGCGGGTCTCGAACCCGCAGGCTCAGGCAATCCACTCACCCCAGCCTCCCAAAGGCACAGGATTACAGGCTGAGGTTTTTTTTTTTTTTAAAAGCAGGATCCACTGAGAGGACAGAGAAGCTCCCACAGTGAGAGGGGACCTGAAGGGGCCGCCCCAAGGTTAACGTGTTTTCCTTTGAGGACTCTCAGAGGGTAAGACTTCATATACTTGTAGTAACACTTTTACAAAAACTACCTATAGTATGTTCAGTTGAAAAGCAAGTCTAGGCCGGGCGTAGTGGCTCATCCCTGTAATCTCAGCTCTTTGGGAGGCAGAGGTGAGAGGACTGCCTGAGTCCAGGGGTTTAAGACCAGCCTGGGCAACTTGGGGAGACCTTGTCTCTACGATAATTCAAAAAAGATGAGCTGGGCGTGGTGCTACGTATCTGTGGTTCCAACCACTTGGAAGGCTGAGATGGAAGGATCACTTGAGTCAGCAGGTTGAGGCTGTGGCAGCTGTGAACAGGCCGCTGTCCTCCAGCCTGGGTGACAGAGTGACTCCCTCCCCCCAAAAAAGCCTAAGTTTGATTTGACTGCGACAGTAAGGAGAGATGACAATGATATTTTAAAACATGGTCTAGGGCAACCCCTTCAGGTCTCCTCCCACTGTGGGAGCTTTTCTGTCCTCTGGATAAGCCCTGCTTTCTCAAAAAAGGTCTAAGGCTGGGCTTGGAGACTCCCCATCTCCACAAAAAAAAGAAAAGAAAAAAAGCTGGGCGTGGTGGTATGTGCCTGTAGTCACTACCTGGGAGGCTGAGGCAGGAGGGTCGCCCAAGCCCAGGAGGTCGAGGCTGTGGTGAGCTGCACTCCAGCCTGGGTGACAGAGTGACACTCCCTACTCAAAATAAGCAAGAAAATAAATACAAAAACAGGGACTGGATGCCGGACTTTATGTAAGCAAATGATCTGGGTCCACGAGCTCTCCCCCTTTCTGTATGCTACACTGTAGCCACGGCACATGAATGGGCGGGTGGCCCAGAGCAGCTGCGGAAGCTCCTCTTCTGGCCACGTCAGTGGGAGGAAGGACAGACTGCGTGATCCCACTGAAGCATGAGAAACTACTGTTTTCGATTCACTGGGCCTCATGACACGTCCCCACCGGCTGTCTCGACGATGCAATCTGCTACTCGGCAAACTTGCTGGTAATGTGGAATTGGTTTACGTGTGTGAATCTGATGCAGAGAGCAAGGATTCAGATGAGCCTACCAGCAACCACGAGCTCCAGGCTGAAGGAGTTCTGTCCGGCTCGGTTGGTGGCTACACACGTGTAGATGCCGGCGTCTCGTGATGTGACAGGCTCTATGATCAGCGAGTGCACCCCGTTCTCACGCACCAGCATCTTGTGAGCGCTGTCGGGCCGGATGGGCCTTCCATCGAGCTGCCAGCTGAGATCTGGGGTTGGCAGTCCACTGACCTGCATCGGAAAGGATGTGCACGTGAACGTTCCTTAAGTTTAACGAGTGACTGCTGACGCCTCCTCCTCTGGTAGCACAGGGACGGCTTTTAGCATCAACTCGCGTCGTTCTGCTTAAACCCCCAGTGGCATCCTGAGCACCCACAGGCTCACTTCTCAGCCTTCCTCATGGGCCAGCTAGCAGTGAGATGGTGGCTAAAACATGTCTGTCGCCATCTCACCTCACCGGGGACTGTACGGATGACTGGGATGTCGCACCCAGCGGCGAGCTGGTTGGAAAAAAGTTGCCCAGCAATAGCAGCCATGCCCCACCCTGCGGGCACTTGCACACGATGCTGGGAGGTTCCTCACCAAGGAGTGCCTGGCTGTGGAGCTGTGCGTGAACGCGTCAGCACACGGAGCTGCGGAATTTGACAATCCTGGAAATTGAGCAGCAAGAGCAGCACGAAATTACCCAGAAAACCACCTGAACAAACTGCCACAATGGAAACCTCGTAAACTCGTGAGACTCGATAGCTGTGTTGACCAGAGGTCTGACAGAGGTCATTTAACTGTTGTTACCACACTGCTGCGAGGGCCAGGTGGCTGCTGTCTGCCAGCTTCCTGGTTTTGCCCCTGACTTTGAGTGGGAGAACTGCACTCAAGGAAGGCCTTTCACCCTCAACCTTACTCGTGGACACTGCACACCAAAAGATGTCAGCTGGCCTGAAAACGATGCTTTGGAAGAGCCAGCTTTGCCAGAGTGAGCCAGGGAATTACGCGCTCGTCCTGCTGGTGACATGCGTTAGTGCTGCCTATGGGAGGCCTCCCAGCACAGCGCGGCAGAGGCTATGCGTGAACCTAACTTGTGGACAAATGGAAGATTTGGCAGCCACTGGACCGCCTGGCTCCTGCTTCCCATCTGTGCGTCACAGGGCTTGTCTGGAGGCTGCCACAAGTGGGTGGAGAACACTTTTCTTGATCCATTCAACCACTGATGGACAATTTGGTTGATTCCACATCCTGGCTGTTACAAACAGGGCTGCAACACACATGAGGGTGCAGGTGTCTCTCCAACAAACTGTTTCCTTTTCCTTTGAATATGTACCCAGGAATGGGACTGCTGGATAATATGGCAGTTCTACTGTATGAATTCTTAATTATGAACCAAAACCGAAGTAAGTACACATGCACACATATACATGTACACACAAACTCAATTTGTGTGTTCATACTGTAAAAGTAATGACGCTGGGAAAGAAAACATTTTGTTACTTTTAGTCTTTATACGTTTCTCACGAGCCCAGATTTACTTTTGAAAAAACGGACGTCCAGATCCTCTCGCCGTCTGCATTTGTGTCCCGAAGTCCAGGAGAACCAGCAGAGGGAGCCCGAGTCATTTCTAAGGCCTCACCCAGCCCGTTTCAGAGCTGAGCGTGAAATTTAAGGTCAGCAAGCCGTGGGGCAGGAGAGCCCCGAACACAAAGCCAAGAACCATAATGAAAACACGCCAGCAAAGCGGCTCAGAGCAGTGGCTCTCACACGCTTTGCCCCCGAGCCCGCCGAGGAGC
>NW_007252907.1:392129-392866 GCF_000164805.1 Carlito syrichta | reverse complement strand
GCAGAGCCGGCCCTCGGGAGCCGTCACGTCCCCCGGCGCCTGCAGGAAGTGGGGCCGGAAGAATCGCTCCGGAGTCGGCTCGCGGTCGTCGGCACCGTCCCTCGATCCCGAACGGGGCCTGGAAGCGGACAGACAAGGGCAGTCGCTGCTTCCAGGCTTCAGTCGCCCGCCTCCTTAAGATACGCGGGGCCGCAGCAGGGCTTCCTCGTTGGCTCCCTGCCCCGAGACTTGCACGTTCCCAAAACCCAAGGAAGGCAGAATCTTGTGTGACTTGGAAGTGTGCTGTAAATTTAAGAGTCTGCTAACTGCAGGCTACCACAAGGCATGAAAGGAAAGGGAGTAAAGTGGGTGCTGTACCTCGATCTATTTTTCCTAAATGCTTTTAGAGCTTTGTAGAAAGGAGAAGCAGCTGGTACTCGTTTACTACCACATCTTTTTCAGGAGAGTCGACTATAACTTTCCACTGTGATTTTTAAATTTGTAGGAAATTAAAAGCGATTATTCTCTAAAAAGTAATATATTTTAAATCAAAATTCCTTCTTACATTAACCAGGAAAACAAATTACATTTTTTAGGCAAGCTTTCTTTTGCTTTAGTTACCCACATGCCTCAAGACATTATTTTTTGCTTTTTAAAAAAAATGAGCCTGGGCACATCTCCCAGACTTCGTGCCTCTCTCTTACTCTTTTTTTTTTTTTGAGTTGGAGTCTCACTCTGTCGCCCAGACTGGAGTGCAG
>NW_007252907.1:388606-392109 GCF_000164805.1 Carlito syrichta | reverse complement strand
TCACCTCAGCCTCCCAAAGGCGCGGAATTACAGGCTGAGCCACCGAGCCCGGCTTCTCTTACTCTTAAGTATGTGGTCAGAGGAAGCTTTAGGAGGAATACAATTTAAAGTAGTGCAGGGAAGACTTAAGAAAGAGCAAGCTGGGCTCGGTGGCTCAGCCTGTAATCCTGGCCTTTGGGAGGCCGAGGTGAGTGAATTGCCTGAGCCCGCGGGTTCGAGACCTGCCTGGGCAGCTTGGTGAGACCTCATCTCTACAATAAATCAAACAAAAAAAAAATTAGCCAGGCGGGGTAGCACGCACCTGTAGTTCCAGCTACTCAGAAGGCTGAGGCGGAAGGATCGCCGGAGCCCAGTGGCCGGGAACGGCCCCCGCACTCCAGTCTGGGCGACAGAGTGAGACTCCAACTCAAAAAAAGAAAAAGCAAGATGCTGACTACAGATTCTGTCGCTGGAAGTTTAAAAACACTTAACTAGAAAAAACAAGAGTGGAACAAAGGAAAGATAATTCTACTAGGCTAATACTAGCTTTTTAATAGTTTGTTTTTTTCTGTGAATAGATGTAACTTATGAGAAAAAGGTTTCCTAGGACCCACTTATCTATGGAAAAGCTTAAATGTCATAAAGACCACAAGAAAAGCAGAAGGAACTAAATGATGCAGGACAATGGACCTCATGCTAAATATGTGTTTACAGCTACAGACAAAAGTCTGGGATCTGTGAACATTCTGCCACCGTGAGGTCAGAGCTGAACCTGCACATGCTCAGCGGCCAGAACTGTCTTCCAGATGTTGAACAGAAGTCTGGGTGGGTCCGGTCACATAAAAAACATGCAGAGGCATCCCTTGCCTGAGGCTTACTCAGTTTCCCTGCTCCTCTCTGTGAGCCCAAGTATGTGTTCTCATCACCAAGGTACCTGCATCTCTGGCCCATAAGGGGCAGTCAGGACCAGCAGCGGGACCAGCTGAATCCTCTCATTGGGAACCCTGGCTGACAGGCTGACTCCCCAGATTTTTTAAGTGCTAATATGTCACTGAGAGGTACATCCTTTCTGTACCATGATTCTGTCACCATCTGTGCACAGACTCGGCTGCTGGGACTGGAAAACACTGTCAGCAAATGTTTGTTTGAGTGCTTAAAATGTGACTAATCTAACCTACAAGACTCACAGTCTAATGGGCTTATGTTTTGAACTAAGTGACTGGAAGACAAACATTAGTAAACTAGCTGATTTTAGGAAATCTAGTGGTAATAGCTTATAATGGGCAATCCACACAGCCATTGGTTAGAGAAGTTTGGTCTGGAACATTTGTGTACCACATACTAGTATTTTCATGTTACCATGCCATTGAAGGATGCCCAGTCTTTGTTTCTTCACATGTAAAACGTGTCCTGTTAACAAGCCAGTGACGGTTAAGTCTGAATGGGCTCAGCACACACTAACAAACATCTGCACCCTCTCCCTTCTGAGTTGCAGGGGAGTACAGTGATCAGGGAGCCACGCTTCACATCATACTTGTATTCTACCTTCCAGGTATGTTCCCTGGGGTCACGCTAGGATTCTAACAGCACGGCATTTAGGGTCACGCGTAAAACAAGAGGAACAGCAACGGCGGGAAGGAGCATCTGAAATACCTTCTGCTGTGAGGATGGCCCGAGGGACAGCGGGGACTGCGACCTCTTGGGTTGACGGCCTGCACCATCAGCCGTCCAGTACAACTGACACGGCCCTGTCAGAGACATCAGGAGAGAGATGACACACTACAAAACACGGTCAGCCATTCAGCACTGTCACATCTACTGACCTCTTCTCTGTGAGACCTGTACAGTAATGGCCTTTCCTACCAGTCCCTTGAGGAAACACACTTTCCCTGCGCTAAGCTCCTTGGAAAACTATAGTTACTTACAGAACTCAGGCAACAAGTCCCTTTTCTGAACTGTTAAATAAGCCTCAAGGTTTTATCTAGGATGACACTCCTCACTGAATGACATTCCTCACTGAATTCACTGTAATCTGTTAAGGTCGACAGACTCCGTGATGTTGAGTTGTAAAACACAGAGCAGGAGTGAGCAAGACGTCGCTCTCCTATGATGATGCCGTGCTCATAGGAGGTATCTACTGGTTGCAGGCAATTCTGACATCAAAACTAGATGATTTTTGTTTTCTGTCAGGTTTTTCTAATAATATACAGAGGGTGCCAAAAAATGTATACACATATATATATTTTTTAAGTCAGAGTCTCACTCTTTCGCCCAGGCAGGAGTGGAGTGGCAGGCTCACGGCCACCACAGCCCCGACCTGCTGGGCTCAGGTGAGGCTTCCGCCTCAGTCTTCCAAGTAGCTGGAACTACATACGCACGCCACCATGGCTGACAAATTGTTTGATTTATTGTAGAGACGAGGTCTCACCATGTTGCCCAAACTGGTCTCGAAACCTGAGCTCAGGCAATCCCCTCGACTCCACCTCCCAAAGTGCTGGGATTACAAGCCACCATGCCCAAGTACATGTACACGTTTTAGAAAGTGTATTAAAGTTGTAATACTCAGTATATACTGATATATATATACACACTCTATATACAGATAGCATTTTCAGATGCCATGACTCTTCTCCCTTGATAACAAAAGATGAATAAAAGCCATGTTTGACTTTTGCAATTACACATTGCTACTGTTAATTCAATTCTACTTCGAAAAGTAATACATAGGCAATAACATCACTTAAAATGTGTATACATTTTTGGCACCCCCCCCCATGTTTATGAAATGCTAGTGGCATCCCTTTCCCAAACCTTGTAAGAGAAAAGAAAGCATGATAAAATGAGCATTCTGGAAGGATGCAGGGGTGACAAGGAGAGCTCTGTGATTAAACGACACCATATCTTCATGAAATGAACATATTGAGATAAAAGCAGAAGCAGTTAAATACCTAAAATATGTGGAGATGTGGGTCCTGTGATAAGGGCCTATGTAAGGCAAAGTGCTGTTTGATTTCTTAACTCTGTCAACTGAATTCGATGGGGGACACAGGGAAAGCCTGAGGTTGGCCAGTAGACAGAAAATTACAGCTAGATGGGAGGAAAAAATCCTAGTGCCCATAGCTCTGTAGAATGGCTACAAGTAAAAATTTATTGCATATTTTCAAATGGCTAGAAAAGCAGATGTTTAGTGTTCCCACCTCAAATGACGAAGGCTTGCAGTGGTGGATGTGCGGATTACCCTGGCTCGATCATGACACTTTGCGTTCATATACTGAAGTACCACACTGGACCCCAGCGATGTGCACGATCACGTGTCAGTTAAAAGTAACAAAAGAACCGTCTAAACGCTGTTAGCTATGGGTGGACGACAGTAATTCCTAGGGGACTCAGGACACGGCGGGTACGCCGTTGCTTTGGCTTTTGTTCCAGCACCCCTCCTCGGGCTTTTCGCGTCACGGCCGAGGCTTCCGCTTCCACTGTCTCCCCCGCTCCGAAGAACACGAGGCGGCCCGCCCAGGTTCTGA